>NC_077230.1:284594442-284677223 GCF_027887165.1 Monodelphis domestica | reverse complement strand
CTTTCTCTTCCTTCCTTCCTTCCTTTCTTCCCGTCTGTCTTTCTATCTTTCTATCTTTTCTCTTTCTTTCTTTCCATCTGTCTTTCACTGTTCTCAGTTAAGAATTTTTAAACTGAAAAAAAAAATTCCTCAATACATCATAATGAAACTAAACAACTTCCCACATTAGCCATGTCAAAAAAAATGTGTTTCCTTTTAAAGTTTATCACTTCTCTGTCCAGCAGTGAAATAACATGTTCCATTTTCTTTTATTTGGACTTGTACTTTATCATTTTGTTGATTAGAGTTATAAACTCCTTCAAAGAAACTATGCTTTTCCAAACTTATTCTACAAAATTGTATCACAGAAATCCCTTTCCTCCACTTTAATGTTTTTGATCCTCTCTCACTACTGTATGCCCACATTTGGAGAATTATTAATTTAAGAATGCTCACAAACTGAGTTCATTCAAAAAGAGATGACTCACATGGTGATCTGCCGAGAGACCATGCTCTATGATGATGAGTTGAAGGAAATAGAAATATTTAACCAAAAGAAGACCTTAGTGGGTGAAGGATATTTGCCTTCACAAAAGGACTGTCACAGGGAAGATGAATTATACAGATTTTGTTTTGCCTCATACAAGAGACCTGAGAATAATGAATAGAAATTTTAGAGAATAAATTTCAGATGGACCTAAAAGAAAATGTCCTAGTTGGAACTTTTGGAAATTGGAGTGGTCTTTCTTTGGGAGGTGTGGTCATTAGGAGTCTTCAAGCAGAAGTTGAATAGTCACTTGTCACTGATATTGTAGAGGAAAGACATCTTTGTTCAGACAGGGGTTAGACAATGTGACTCCTGAGACTTTCTCAGATATTGAGATTTTGAAATTTCCAATTAAATCTTGTGTTTTCTGCTCTCTCAGCTTTTGTATCTGCTTTCTCCCCTAACCAGGAAGTCCTTGCCTTTCCTATTTCCAAATCCTAACTATTTTTTAAACCATAGCTCAAACTCAAAGAGTTTGTAAATCCATTTCTAAACACTATTATGTGGCATATGTATTATGTTGGTGGCAAGCAGCACTATAAACGCTATAGCCAAATACTTTACCTCATCTGCACTCCTTTAATGTTTGTATCATTTAAATAATCCTATCTATAATATAGATTTGTTTGCTACACATATCATTACTGAAACAAAGCTTTAAGCTTTTTGAGACCTGGGATAATATGTTGTCCATCTTTTTATCATCCTCCACCAACTGAGTCCCTCCCAACAAGAACTCCCCAGAGGAAATTAGTAGGAAGATCTGACATCACTGATCATCTCCCTCTCCTGCCTTTCTCTCTTAACCTCTTCTACCAGCCCCAAACTAGTCACTCAGAATACAAACTAGTCACTCAGAATACATCCTGGGCTATCTAATTAGGGCTTCTCCCTGAACTGTTTTTGGAATTCAGTATTCTCTTACCCCATTTTCCCATCTTTCTCAATCTTCCACTCCAAACTGCCTCCTAGAATGAAACCAAGATCATTTTCAATGCTCTTCTCTTTCTTTTACCCCATTAATACCTCCTCTAACCCTGGGGATCTGGGATTTGTTGCTTCTCAAAAGGATTAGGTCAATCTTTAAATCAACAAGCATTTTTTTAACTAATTGATTTTGATTCAAAGACAAAATGGTTCTAAGACAGATGAGTGGTAAGGACTAGGCAACTGAATTTAAATAATTTGTTCCAGGTTACCCAGCTAGGAAGTGTCTCAGGTCAAATTTGAACACAGAACCTCCCATCTCTAGTCCTGGTTCTCTATCCACTGAGTTATCTAGTTGCCCTTCAAAAAGTAGTCATCAAAAACCTACTATGCAAGACACTGAGGATACTAGTTCAAAGAATGAAACAAAACAATTTGTAAATAGCTTATATTCAATTGGGAGAGACAAAAGCACATACACAACATAAAAATAAATAATTATGTATATAATAATTAAATACAAGTAGTTTAGTAGGCATTACATTTATAGTTATGTGATAGGAAAACGCTATGAGATTTAAATAAGAGGTGAACACTTTTCAGATATTTGGGATGACAAGAGATTAGAAATGGGGTGTCCCATATGAGGAATAAAAACAAGAAGAACTTGGCCAAATTAAAGAGTGCTGGGGAGAGTAATGACTAATGAGACTGGAAAGATAGGTTATATAGCATTTGGGAGGAATTTATATTTTATCTTACATGCAACAGGAAATCATTGTAGCCAACTGAGAAGGGAAGTCAGGATTAGGTCTATACTTGAAGAACATCTTAGAAATATTCTGTAGTATAGACTGCAATGAGGAAAAATTAAGACAGAGAAACCAAATAGGGTGCTGTTGTAATAATCTAGGGGAGAGGTGATGAGGACCTGAACTAACATGATAGCTATGTGAATGAAAATGACAATAGCTTGATATGTCACATGAGTGAGAGTGAGTAATCCCAAATAATGTAAAGATAATGAATGTGGGAGTATAGAAGTTCAGAGGTACCTTTTACATAAATAAGGAAATTTAGAAGGGAGGAGAATTTAGGAGTCATGAAGGTAGTGTTAGAGATAGGATTTGAATCCTGATAGTTTTAATTATAAACCCAGCTTGCTGCCTAATACGTTAACCTATCTTTCACCTTAGAGTGAGGAAATCTGTGTTTGAAACTCACATCAAGCATTTACTAATAGGGCAAATAATTTATAATGTCAGAGCCTCAGTTTTCTCCTCTGAAAAAAGGGGGATGATACTTGTAATATTTACTTCGCATTCAGTTATTGGGAGGAAAGTTTTTGCCAACTTTAAAGTGCTATAGAAGTTGAAATTTTTTTTTACTTCCATGTCAGTCATATTGTGGATTAGAAGATACATTAAAAATGAAGAAAATGAAGTGAATAATGATATGCTTAGATCGGCATTCAGACTCCATCAGTTCTTTCTCTGGAGGTTGATAGCATCTTTTATTATTATTATTATTAATCTTTTGGTTTGTCTTAAATCATTATATTGCTGAGAATAATTAAGTTATTTGCAGTTTTCCATTATACAGCATTGTTAATTTATACAATGTTCTCTTGGTGCTGCTCATTTCACTCTATATCAGTTCATGCAAATCTTTCCAATCTTTTCTGAAAGCATTCTGATTATAATTTCTTAAAGCACAATAGTATTCCATCACAGTCATATGCTACAACTTGTTCAGGTATTCCCCAATTTGTAAGCATCCCCACAATTTAAGTGGAAATTATTATTGTCATACTTGAATTTCTTCTATCTTACATCCTCCTGTTCTCCATTGCTTCTCTTAGTGTCATAATGATACTTGAAACTCATGATCTATCTTTCCTCATCCATTTTTCTCCTTGTATCAGTTTGCTGTATTATTTCTTTGATTCAATCTCCCATAGTTATGACTTGATGATTTACCATCCCCCAAACCCATTCTCTTACTGAATAATACTTCCACCTTCTACCCTCCTGTCACTAAAGTAAGATCTTGAAGAAAGGAGCACCACTGTGGGTAAGTTGATGGTAAGGAATTGACTGGAAAAGAGATAAATTGCTAAGAAAGGCCTGTAGATAAAAGGTGCTTGAGGTCAGTTCCCACATGTAATGAAGAGGTGGTAGGTTAAAGGCTTTCCCTCTCCAGTTTTAGGTTAGGTTTAATTAGGTATTTTTCTCCCCTTGGAGCATAGAAAAGAAGGAGAACAGAGTAGAGACATAAACATTGTCTGGAGCATTTTAATTGGAATGGAATTTTCAAGGCTTCCTAAAATTTGCAGCAGCATTGAAGATAGATTCCTCCAATGAAAGTAGGTAGGATCAGAGCTATTGGAAAACTGGTCTCATTAAGCAGAAAATGTTGATTGCCCCTTTGTGATGGTACTCCACAGCTGGAGACAGAAGCAGAACATTTTGCTCTTGATGTCCATACAAACAAGAATGGGGTAGGGGAGAAGGAAGCAATGGGATTTGATTTTCCCCTAAACCTGAAACATACCCCTAAGCCTTCTAGTAGCCCAGAAAGCCTCATTAGCCAAAGGAAGAATGATCATTAAAGGGTTTTTTTTTTTGCTCTCCATTCCCCCCACCAATAGGAAATCCCACTCAAAGATGACTTATCAGTGAATCTGAGACCCCTTTAAATGCAAGAAGTATCCTGTTTTAATGAAACTCTGGGGCATTTTATTTCTTAAGTGAGCTGTTTGAATAATGAAATCACCAGTTTTCCCTTATCTAGCCTTACACCCTGGGTAACCCCTTTGTCTTGTCTTCTCTGCCATTTTGTTTTTCTCTACCTCTAGTATAATCCATAAGTGGTTTAATCTCACTCCTTTAACAGACCATCATTCTTTCCTTTCCTGTTTCCCACTGAGCTGGTACGTTTTTGTCCTTGCACAATTTGGTGTTGGATATAGCAATTACATCTGCAATGAACAGGCTCGTCTCCCCCATGAGTAGTAAGGATGTTGCCAATGCTATTAATGACTGAACAAATCTTTTGTCAGAGTACATGGGGACTGGCAAAGGAACTACAGCTTCAAGATAGGGGAAACTAAAATGCTCACGTTTGAATGCATGAAAAATGAATGAATTAAAAATAAAATATGGGCACTGATTATATGCCAGGAATTATCTAATCAATAGGAATATAAATACCAATAGTTCCTATCCTCAAATTGCTTATAGTCTAATATACTAGTTCTATTATCATATACATACATATATATAAATATATACATATATATGTATATATATATATATATATATTTGTGGCAGTATTATCCAGGGAAGGGAGTTTTGGTCTTGGGAATAATAGGGATTATGATTTGATGCCCTGGACAATTGATTCACACAAGCTTTCCCAGAACAATGCTATTGTTAATTTGCTAACTGTGACATGAGAAAGAAGTAGAAAGGGAGAAAGATTCATGAGGCAATATGTTTATGATGGCAGCAAAGATGGCAGTATGGACTGGGTGGACAACTGGATGAAATATGAAGCATGGTCAGAGATGAACTAGATACAGTGGGTAAAGTGAGTTTGTACTTACCAGTCAAAGCAGCTCAGTCCCTAGACAGGAGTTTCAAAGTCAAGGAGACCAAGGTTCTCAGGGGCTGGGAACATGATTTCTGAATGTAGTATCCAGAGAATACCTTTCAGTTATGGCCTAGCATCATTTCAAGACAGTCTTCTTTTCACTTTGTTCTTCAAACAGCTATTATCCTTCCATCACCCCTTTCCTTCACTCAGGTTTAGATTCCTCCCAATGTCCCTATATGCTTCTGCATCATTTAACAGTTTACTTACAAAAATAAGGCAATGATGCTATGGAAAACTGGAAGGACTAAGATAGCACCATAATATTTATACTCCCAGGGGCAGCTGGGTTTCAAGGTCTTGATGACAACTAAAGGAACTTATAGGAAGTCAGTATTAAGCCAGATGATGGTAATCTTTATTTTTTGGAGAGGAGGACAGAGGTGAAGAATGAACTAATTACCTTGTTCCAAAGTAGAGCAGAAGTAAATGTGAAGCTGGACAGTAAGAGGAAGTCAAGAGTAGGTTCAGAGTGGGAGACTGAAACAGTAGGACAAGGCTGAACAAGCCCAAATAGGTTTTCAGCATGGCCCAGACACAGGCAATTGGAATGAATTCTACTGCTAGTATAAGTGCCTTTGAACATCTTCCAACAAGCTTTGTAGTGCTACTCGTTTTGATTCAATTCAATTCAACCATCATTTATTATTTATAAATTATTATATTTATATAATACATATTTATATAATATAACAAATATATTTATGCAATGTAATTACATATTATAATTACATATTGTGTGTTAATATTTAGATAAAATAATAAATATGACATTTATTATATTATTGTGCATAACTACTGACTACTTCTAGGTGCCACTGAAGTAAAGATGAAATGATATCTGGCACTTATATAGCTCTTTAAGGTTTGAAAAGTGCTTTCATATGCAACACTTCTAACCTGGAAGAATTTGTTGTTCCTCCTCACCACTTCCATCTCTGTGATTCCACACTAAGCAGTTGCTTAGGTTACTATACCTGTGTCCATCATCAGGTGGCCCTTGAAGCTTAAGTTATGCCAGCTCCTTCTTTGAGAACATGTCAATCACCTCGTTACCTACTGAATACATGCAGATAATACCTTGTGTTTCTTTTCTTAGTGACAAGAATCTATGCTTCTCTCTAGAAATATGGTGGGGGGGGTGGGAAGAGGGAAGGTGGTGATGGTGAAGGAAATGGTCAAAAATAGCTCATTATTTCCATGGCTCATACTCATTGCTTCTTTTAAGATCATATCATCAGAGATCTTGAGGCTAAAGGGAAATTAGAAGTCAATCCTCTCATTTTATAGATCAGGAAAAGCATACTCATTAAGGTTAAATGACCTATTCAAGGTTGCACAAGTAATAAAATGTAAAATAACAACTAGGATTCAGGTTATTTGACTTTAAATCTAGCATTCTCCATTCTACCACGTTGTCTCTCTTAGTTCAATGAATTTTAAAAGACAAAAAGAAAAACAGGGCACTTCACTTGCTTAGCATTTATTACAATGAAATTAAAATATAATTCTGTTAACATTAAAGAGAATTAAACCAAGTTCCTGCTGTGACAGAGTCTGAATTCTCAATTCCCCACCCCCACCAAATCCTTCTGTGTTCTTCACATTACTTCTCATAGAGATACCCAAAGGCTATTTATGGGGAATTACAACTAGGTGTTCTTCGTCTCAAAATTAAAACATTGGAAAGGAAACTAAATTACCACAATGGCCCCACATTGGAATATTCTTCCATAGAAACTATACCCCATTTGTCTCCCAAATGCAAGATACTTAATGGTGTGGCACTGCCTTCTAGTATACACACTCGTATTTACATAAAGACACAGTTTATCTCAGTCTGCTTTATCTAAGGACCTGGACAACAGAATTACCCTAAATTAAAGGAGGACGAAGTGGGGAAAGGGAAGTACTCATTTTCTTTTACCATTACATATCCCATAGTATATGTCATAGTATCCTTCACATCATGTTTATTTATATGAAATGGAAAGATGGATGGATAGATGGATGGACAGGTAAATGGTTAGATTTTGAAATTTCTCACATTAAGGCAAGACCATTGCAAAAATGTAGGAGCATGTAGGTGACTCAGTGGATAATGAGCCAGACTTGAAGACAGGAAGTTCAAACCTGGGCCCAGAAAGTTCAGAGCTGTGTGACCCTGGGAAAATCACTTAACCTCAATTATCTAGTTCTTATTGCTCTTCTGCCTTGGAACTGATGCACAGTATTGACTGTGAGACAGAAGGTAAGAGTTTAAAATAAATATTAAACTTCCATGATTAGAGAATAATGCACAAATGCCACATTCCCTCACTTGGTATCATCTCATTCCAATAACTTCACCCCAGGAAGTTAGTCTTTCTCCCTCTCTTTCTCTTTCTCTCTCTCTCTGACTTTTCCTATTATTCCTCATTAATATTTGCTATTAGAAATATTGGAAGATAATTCACAAAGACACAAAGTGACTGACTGAAAATGACTGAAAATGTTGCCCCTTCACCAGAGTATCACTTTCAATAAAAATCAGTCAATAGCCAGGCCTAGAGACAGGAGGTCCTAGGTTCAAATCTGGCTTCAGACACTTCCCAGTTGTGTGACCCTGGGCAAGTCACTTAACCCCCATTGCCTAGCCCTTATTATTCTTCTGCCTTGGAGCCAAAACACAGTATTAACTCTAAGAAGGAAGGTAAGGGTTTAAAGAAAAAAAAGTAATGATTTAGGGTGTATGAGGTGCTCAGAGAGTAGTAATATCTTTGGTATGGAGGGCTTGTCGTGCCCTCCTAGGGCAGCTCTCCAGCCTCTGACCCCCACCTGACACCCAGCTCTCACTTGTGGCTCCCAGTAGCTGCTAGCATGTGGCAGCGGCCACACCCCGGGCAATGGCTTCGACAGGCCGGCTAAACCTTGTGAGGGTAGCCATCGGGTCGTAGACACCTGGTGAACCAGGGCTTTGCTCACCCAGCATGTGAAGACTGCTTCAGCCGAACAGATGGAAGAAACCAATAAGAAGGTTCAACGGCTGAGAGGGCGACGCAGCAAAGCACTGTGGAGTGCTTAGGGCGTGTTGGAGCACAAAAGACAACAAGCCATCCAATGCAGCTGAGGAAGTCTCCAGGTGTAACGATCTTTAGTGCCAATGGACCCAGGCTTCCAACGCCGAGAGAGTGGGGCTGTCTCTGTGCATCGACTTTTCCACTTAAATCTCCACAAAGACAATTGTCATCCTCGGTTACCAAGAGACTACTACTAGCACCTACTATGTTGCAAGCACTGTAATAAATGCTGGAGATAAAGAGAAAACAAAAGCTACTACCTACTTTCAAGGAGTTCATAGTCTAATTGGGAAGACAACGTAAAAACAATTATGTACATATGAGATGAACTGGAGATGAAGGAAAGACTTCTGGTGGAATTCAGTCTTCTAATTGGTGGAAGAGGTGTGTGTGTTTGTGTATGTGTGAAACATTTTTCCCCAAAATGCAGAAATCTCACTATCATACTGTTCAATTGTCCCTTGTCCCTGAATGTAAGTCATCTCTGTCTTAAGATGGTATTCAGCTGAAACTCCTTACTGTCCAAAGAAACCTGCAATTCTGTGCATCCTGCATGTTATTGTTGGTTTTGTGAACATAGGTTTACATTTCAGTGTTACTTAATTACCCTGCTTCATCTCTTAGCCATTCTCACATTTAAATAAAACTCTCATTTCACTTAACAATGAAAAGGCTTAAAAATTTGCATATTAAGTGTGAGTCAGTGGCAAGGATATCTAATTAAAACCGTCTACATTTTCTTCTTCTTTTTTCTCCTTTTCATTTTTTTTCTCCCCTGAGCTGCTGACATTATTGTAACTGTATTCGGTGTCCCCATTCTGTCAGTTCTGGTACTCTAAGGAAAGCAGCAGAGAAGGGTGCAAGGGAGAGTAGGAGCCAGAGGGTGAGGAAATGAAGAGGAGTATAAGAAAGGAAGAGAAAGGGGAAAGAGAGAGTACCTAGGGAAGACAATGAGAAGATTTCACAAAGGGATTGCAAGAGGAGGGGAAAAGATGATAAAGACTGGAGAAAGAAAAGAATTTGGTCAAGATGAAGTGGGATTATTGATTTTTTTTTCAAACAAAAGTATGTATGTAGAAGGAGATAGTTAAAAATATAAGGAACTGTCAAAAGAGAGAAAAGGGCCAAGAACAGCAAAGTGAAAAAGAGTAAGTATATGGTCTAAGAGCAGGAAATTCTAGGGACAAGAAAATACACAATTGTCTAAAGAGAGAAGAAAGGAAAACAACATATCTTGGTTCTCCTTGTTCCTACTGAGACCCAATTTCCCAGTTTTGTTTCAATCTGTTCTCTTTCATAAACTTCACATTCCAGACAAACAAGGAGAGAACCTACCATTCTCTTCCATGGAGAAAGACAAAGTGGGTAGTAGCCAGCATAGTACTTGGCACATAATAGATGCTTAATAAATGTTTTGATTAATTAGCCAAAGTGGGAAGAGTCTTCAAACTATCACTTGGAAACCTTGTCTTTGATTCCTAGAAAAACTCTGAATTATATTTTTAGTGTTGGTTAGTTAGTGTTCACTGCTTCCTTTTCAAAATACAAAGAACCAGCATGGTTTCTTAAAGAATAGTTTATACCAAACTTGCCTCCTTTCCTTCTGTGACAGAGCCACTATATTGGTAAATCAGAGGAATATTTTGGATAGAGTCTGAGGTCATGCTACTGTCACCTAGTAACTATCACTGACAGCTGACCATCAAATTTTCAATGTTAGAATTTACACTTTCAAAATCAGAAAATATTACATTCAAATCAGAATTTGATTTGGTCTCTGGTGATTATCTAAATTTAAGAAATTGAGAAAATGTTAATAATGCAAATTACTAAAAGAGGCTTTTGCTTGCATTTTCCCCCCTTTCCTTCCTTCTACACTTCTTCCTTGCTTTCTTTGTTTCTTTTTTCTTTCTTTTTTTTTAGATCAGGTTGCTAAATTTTTACCAGCAAACCTTCTGAGTTTTCCTCTATTTTAGCAAAACATTTGAGAATTTTTCATTTTATCTAGTAAAGACACACTGGCGTGATAAGGTTTGGATGATAGCGAATGTAGGTAGATTTGAAATCTTTTGAATGTCCAGATTCAGAGAGATGATGAATAGTTCTATGACATCTGATAGTGATACCTCTAGTGAAGAGCCTGGCCTCCTGGTGGTCAATATTTTCATCAATGATTCTGATGAGTCATAGATGACACATTTATCAAATTTTCAGATCACACAAAATTGGGGATTTGGTTATATAATTTGTTGGATAAAAGGATGTCAATATGTGTAAATTATGAGTCATATGTAAAAAATTATATTTGTTAAGGTATAAAGCTTAACATCTATGGCAAACACAGAATGGAAGAGCTTTAGATAGTGATTTGTGCAAAAAAATAATTGCGGGATGGTAGTATTAGTCTACTTCAAGTTCAGTAGAGTAGTAATGGGGCAGCTAAAAATGAAATTTGTTCTAAGGCTATGTTGTTAGAGATATATTGTACAAAGCAGGGAAGGTAAGGTTCCACTGCTCCAGGCCTGCCCTGGTCAGACCACAACTAAAATATTTTATTCAGGTCTGGGCACAAATTGAAAGATAGTCATTAAAATACTGGATAAGGTCCAGAAAAGGTTGATCAGGAGAATGGGATGAATCAAAGTCACACTGCATGAGAATTTTTTGAAGGAATTGATAGTTTTTAGCTTCTAGAAAAATGACTTAAGGATGGAGTGTAATGACTGAAAGCTATTTCCAAGTAGTTGAAGCTCTGATCTATGTGAAATGAATTAGTTTAGTTCTTCTTGAATCCAGAAGAAAGTACTTGGACAATGGATGGGAGTTGAAAAGAAATGGATTGTTGCTAAATAATAGGAACAATTTGCTACCTCTTATTGGAGTCCTTTAAGGAGACATAGATAATCATTTGTCAAGCCTAATACAGTGGGAATTCCTGTTTAGATATGGATGCCATTAGAAGATATCTTAGATACCATCACACTGTTACCATGATTTTATTCTGTCTTCCTCTATTTCACTGTATTTAGACATTCTATCTCTTGTGACTAGAACATATGCCCTCCATAATTTGTCCTGTTGAAATCTTTCCCTTACTTCCAAAAAGAAAGGTACTACATACAATAAATATTCATTCTAGCATTTTTTGTATGTAGACACAAATTAGAGAAGGCAGATCTCCAATAGTTGGGGCATAGCTGAACAAACAGAAAGACATGCTTCTAATAAACTCTTAATAGTTTAAAACTGACAATGAATGTAAAAGTTCAGAGAAGTATATGAAGATGTATATGAACTGATGAAAAACAGAGTAAGAAGGATGTACAACATAATTTCTGCAATATGTAAATAGATAGAAAAAATAAACTGAACACTGTATAGTTATATTTAAAATTTTTGGAACCAGAGATTAAAAAAAAACTTAACTCTCCTCATTTTTTTGCACGAATGGAAGAAGGAAAATTGAGCGTGGAACATTTCCAATACTGTCAAATTTGGTAAATAGACTATTTTAGGGATTTTTTTTTTGCTCATTTTTTGTTTGTTAAAAGGAATGGTTTGCTGGGTAAAGGAGTTGCGGAGGTATGCACTTGAAAATAAAGGTCACCTAAGAATAGAAATCTTTAATAAAAAAAAGAAGGTGTAATAATAATTTAAAACACTAGAACAAGTGAAGTCTATTCTTTTTCATCTCTGTATCTCAAGTGCCAAACACAATGCTGTTGTGAGGAAAACACCTTGTCAAGCTTTAAAACTATCTAAATATTTTAAGGATTAAAGCAATAAAAAATGTACTTTATTTTCCTTGCTAGGTTAATTTTACCCTCTTACTTAATAGACTAAAATAGATTTTATATTTTAGTTAGCTAGAAAAATCCCAACTTTCTTTTACCCTGTTGTTCCTCTGTACTATTTCTGATTTTCTCTTCATTTTCATGTACACAGAACCATAACTAGAAAGGGGACCCCTTTTAAACTGTTTGGTTAACTTCAGGACCCAAGCAATTATGAGATATTCTCCTCCTCATTAGTGCCTTACCAGTATGTTACATTAGAAATTAATTAAAATCTTCTACCAAGTATCTCTCCCTTTCTCATTCCTCTCATATAAATAAGTAACCCATATCTAAGAAGATCATGTTTATTGAGAAAATCAGCCATTTGTGACCATATTCAGTTTAGAAATATGACTCATTTTGGAACTAAGCTCATCTCCTTGGCTTTAGGCTAAATTTTAAAAATTCAATTCAATTTAATGAACATTCGATAATCTCCTACTATGTACAGTGTAATGTGCCACCTGCTAGTATTTTAGGATGGGCATTGCCAGACAGGGTGACAAAGTTTAGGACAAAGATAATATGAAACATAGTCCCTGCTTCCAAGGCATCTATGGTGTGTGTGTGTGTGTGTGTGTGTGTGTGTGTGTGTGTGTGGTATGTGGTATGTGGTGTGTTTAAGGGTAGGGCAGGGAAGTAGGAGGGCATAAAATATATTTTTCCTCTGAGGAAAAATATAATACCAATAAGGGTGAGAATCTTTCAAAGTTGAACAGTCTCTGTTTTGTCTGTATAATCACAGAAATTAGAGATTAAAGAGAATTTGGAGATCTTTTATAATCTGAAGACATGTTGGCTCAAAGAGACTCAATACCTACCCAACATCACACAGCTAGTAGTAGGACTGGAATTTGAAAGCAAATACTCTGACCCAAATATAATTTTCCTTTGATTCTGTTGTTATTCAGTTGTCCAATTGTATCTGGCTCTTTGTAAACCTGAATGAGATTTTCTTGGTAAAGATAATGATGAGGTTTGCCATTGCTTTTTCTAGTGAATTAAGGTCAACAGAAGTCAAGTGACATGCTCAGTGTAACACAGCTAATGAGAGTGTAATTTCAGTTGTACTCAGGTCTTGTTGACAGTATCCACTGAGCAACCTTGCTGCCTTCTTTTGACTCAGTTGTTGTTTAGTTGTTCTTCCATATTCAACTTTTCATGACCACACAGACCATACTCATCCATGGGATACTCTTGGCAGTGATACTAGATTGGTTTGTCATTTATTTCTCCAGGGGATCTTTTTGACACTAGCAAAATATTATGTGATGGAAATTCCATAGCCTGGTTCCTTTCTCTGGTGAAATTTACCTTTTGATTTGGTAAAATTCAATAAAGATAAATGCTAAATATTTACATGGTTGAGTTTTGTCAATCCTACCCTCCCCACAAAAAAACAAAAATAGAAGTTATGTCTAAACAACAGTTTATATGGAAATGTGTATGGTGGGGGTTGAATGGATTATAGTTTTAGTATGAGTCAGCAATACAACATGGCAGAATCACAACAACAACAACAAAAAACAATGAAAACTTAACAAAATTCTAATATATTACTGTGACTAGTTTACAGGATGGAGAAGGGGGAGAATAATAGTCTCAATCTCTATTACCCCAATGTGATTGCATATGGAGTTTAGTTATGGGCATCATATTTTAGGAAAGACACTGACAAGTTGGAGAGTAGTCAGAGTATTGAGAGAAGTGGAGGCCCTGCTATATGAAGATTGGTCAAAGGACCTGGAGTTGTTTAGCCTAGAGAAGAAAAGACACAATAGCAGTTTTCAACTATTTGAAGAGTTGTCATGTAGAAGAAGGATTAGACTTGTTCTGTCCCTGAAGGAGAATTGTAGCTGAGAGGAAGACAGAAGTTGCAGAGAAGCTGATTTCAGCTCAATGTCAGCAAAAACTACCTGTTATTACCTCCTTCTGGAAGTGATCAGATTCCCCCATTGCTGAAGGTCTTGGAACCAAGAAAGGGTAACCACTTTCTTGAGACAGTGTTGAGAAAAACCCTGTTTTATACCTGTCAATATCAATTGAACTAGATGACTTCAAATGCACCTTCCAACTCAGAGATTTTGTGCTTTCATGGGTGATTAGTCTGATTACAATGTGACTAAAACTGGGGATGAGGAAGAAGAGGGCAGGTGGGGAGAATAGAGCCAGATGGCAACCTCCTAAGTGTGATTCCTCTAAGGTAAAATTTATCCCTCAATTTCCTGGGCAGTCTACTTATAGCAAGAAGAATTGGGGTAAAGATGTCTCTAGATGGGAATTTCCACAGTCTATTTCTCCTCAAATAACCTTTATCTTTGATTCTTTCCTCTCCCCCAAATTCCACATCTAAGCAGTTTCCCAGTCTTGTCAATTCTATCTCCACAATATCTTTCCTCTCTCTTCTTCTTTTTATTCCTATTACAATACTCAGGGAAAGAGCTGGGTCCAGAACTGTAACTAAGGTGGGACTGCCAGGGCTTTTCCCCAAGGAACCAACATTCTGGGGGAAAGGTGGAGCCTCAGAGTTTTTCTCTTTTTTTATGCCACCCAACACCACCCTACTTTGCTCCCTGGGATTGCTATGCCCAATGGAATGGGCTGTCATCCCTCAAAAGTTTTTGGTAATCCTAGTTATAAGTATGAGCTCATCTCAAAAATTAGGCTGGTCATTGTGGTTTAAGGTCAGAAAAACAGAAGCCAGAGCTCAATGGTCTGTGTCTGAGGTAGAAGGAAAGAATGGATTATCAAGAAATAAAAAGAAAAAAAAGAGATAAAAGATATCCATGACCACGTGTAGTCTTAAAAAACAAATAAGAAACCCATAACCTGCTGAATTGGACAATAGGGTCCCTAGTCATGTTTCCAAAGGTATTCAAATTACATAAGGCTTTGTCTCACTTTTGCATTGGAATTTATTCCCTGGAAAAACAATTCCCTTCAAAGGTGCTTGATCTTCTAGAGGATCCTTTAGAGAGACTATGCTATCTCAGGAAGATTTTCACCAATTAGAAAAGTGTTGACAAACAAATATTAGAGAGTGACTATATATGCAAAGTAAAAAAGATGAATAAATTATCTTTATCAGAATTCCAAACTATTTGAGTTATATACAGTTTGTATAGTTGCAATTATAGTTAGTTGTTTTCTATACCTGCAGTTATCTGTCGTCACCCACAAAGTACTGATTGTCCTTGGCAGAAGATTGTCCTGGTAGCATCTTCTCTACTCCCACTTTCACTTTTATACTTACACTTTTTGATTTGGGGAATGGTGGTAGTAGAAGCCATTGAACACTTAGCAGAGGGGTAGAAGTAGTGGGAGAGAGCACATTTACATGAAGTCAGGAGGTATGCACTTTTCTGTGGTTTTAGCCATTGACAGTAGGTCTTATAATGTTTTCTGCCTGGATATTAGGGCCCTGTTCTGTGTGTGGGTGTGGGTGTGGGTGTATTTGTGCATTTGTATACACATATATCCATGTGTCTGTGATGTGCATATATACATGGATATACTTACATGATAGATAGATAAACAGAGATAGATATATATAGATAGGCAGACATAGATAGATAGATAGATAGATAGATAGATAGATAGATAGATAGATATAGCTAGTGAAATTTCATTGATGTAGGGAACCCTCATGCTAGAAGTTCCCTTTACCAATGTAAGTCTCCCACCATTCCTGAAACTTTACAGTTTTAGGGAAATACCAGGGCATTAAGACATTAGGTGACTTGCCCTGGGACATGTAGTCACTCACTACCAGAATCAGTGCTTTAACTTCTGTCTTCTTGAATATGACTGAGGGCAACTCTACATTATGTAGCCTCTCTCTAGGATTTGTAATAATTAAAATAGTGGAAGGCTTAAACTGTAGTAGATATAAGAGTGGTTGTTAAAATTGTGACCGTAGAAAATATGGTTTCAAGACAGTGTCTTGTTTTAGATCAAATGTAAGGTGGTCGCCAGGGAAAAATTCCCAATTATTAAATATACCCAAGTCAGCTGGGTTTTATAGAGATTTTAATTTATACAAATGAGGAATTAAAGAAAAGGAGAGAGAGAGAAAGGAAATAATGAGGAAAAATAGGTTGGCCCAGGCCAGCCCAGGCCCAAGCCCTAAGAGAGAGAGATCAGTCAGTCCTTTATCTACTCACCACAAGATTTGTCCAAGCAAGGATTCTAGTGTTCAGAGAGACACCAGTTCAGCTTTGTCATCTCCAGAGAGAGATTCTTCTGACAGTCCTTGAGAGAGTCCCGAGAGAGAGAGAGAGAGAGACCTTGCTCTCAGATTTTCACCTCCTTTTAAAGGGAATTTTCTCCTATGTCACCTTCCCTAAGTTCTCACATCTACCAAATCACAGTAGACATTTTCCAAAGGACAGACCATTCTTAATTCACACCTAAGTAGACTTTAAACTTTTGATTAAGTTCACACCTGAAAAAATCTCTGAGTAAGTTCTCACCTCTTTGCTCCTTGTAAATTCACAAGTTGCCTGACCTTGATAGGTACTTAGCATCCTTTTGTATTAGGTCTAAAAATAGGCACAGCTTAAGAACTTTTTCCTTACTATAAGTATGGGTTTAAGTATTTTTCATTGTTCAGCAAGGAGTTTCTTTCCCTAAAGCAGGCTTAAGTAGGGGTGGAGTAGAGGTCTCATATTCCTGATCTAAGTTCCTTCATTATTTAAAATGGGGAATGGTCTTAACCAAATCTTATGAAGTAGGGTCTGAGAATTTTTAGGGTTCACAGATTCTTATTTAGATACTGAAAAATCCAGAACTTTGAGGGATATAAAATAGCATTTTTTCAGGTCGATGAAGTAGTGAAACTCATAATAGATCAAATGAAAATTTTTTTGAAATGAAGTATTCCCTCTAAGACTCCTACATCAAGCCCATCTCCATTTCCCCCTCAATTGGAATAGAAAAGGATGCAAATAAAAGCTCCAATTATGCAGGTACAATGTGCACAAATAATCCACACCACTGCCACAGTCACTTGAATTACCTAACTCTTTCCTTTGAAATGTGATGGGCAGGCAGTACACCCCAAGGGGCAATGCAGTCCAAACTAGTATAGCAATTGGGGGTTAGTAGAATATAATAACTACACTGTTAGAGGCCATTAAAATGGGATGAAGGATGTAGACACCTATGGTTGTATATTAGGATAGATCTGGGGGAGAAATGAGGTTTCGGGGAGAAAGAAGAATGCAAGTCCAATTGGCTACCTTTGTTCAGAATGTGTAGGGTTTCAGTCAAGTTGTTAATCTTATGTACTGAGAGAAACATCTGCTTATTTTTCCCCCTTCCCTCTGAGCACAGCAATTTTCCATCAAAGGGTTGTTGTTTAGATGCTGTTGCTGCCATTATTTGTCTTTTGTTGATTTGAAGTAGAATCCTTAGACTTACTTTCCTATCTCTCTCATCATTTTGTTTTCAAGACCCCCCCTAAGGGGGGGGGAGGGAATGACTCATGTATTCACACAAGCATAAAACAGAATTAAAAGAAAAAGCTGTCTCTACCTCAGAGAACATAATTCTTCCATTCACATTTTTTTTTACCTATTATATTTGTGGAATTGATTCCTAGTCCAATGTACTTGGAAAAAATGCAAAGGATCGGTGTGTGTGCTTATTGTCTATAAATGAGTATGTTTGATTTTTAAACAGGAGTATTTGTGTAGAGAGGAATTAGTTTGACCTTCCATTTGCTGGCATCCTATTGCTACTGCCGCCATTACTTGTTTCTACAGAGGAAACACTTGTTTCAGTTACGCAAAGGGCTCATGGGGGACATCAAACAGTCATCAGATTTTTTCATTCGGCCTTTAACCAAGCAATTCTCTTTGATTTTGGTCTGGAACTGAGAATTACATTGTGGAAACTTTTCCTACCAGAATTGGGAATCCCAGTGTGGAAGCTCTTTCTACTATGCAGATCAACAACTCAGCTGTAACTAAAAGAATTACATAATTGCCAGCAAACATAGGAATTTAAGTGACTTAACCATAGTCATACAGTTAAAATATATTATTTGAAGCACAACCTGAAACCAGATCTTCCTGATTCTAAGGCCAGTCCTCTATCCATTATACCCTACTTCATTTCTTTGTTTAATCTCACCAAAAGATCTATGAATTCTACTCTATCTGAATCAAGGGGAAGTAGATTTTTACAATTCACTGAAGAAATTTGATCCACATCATTAATAAGCATTTATTATGTTTTTACTACATACTAGCTAGGTGGTGCAGTGGCTAGAATGCTGGGTATGGAGTCAGAAAGACTCATCTTTATGAGTTCAAATCTGCCCTCAGCAACTTAAAAATTGGATGACCTCAAGCAAGTCATTTAATTCTGTGTGTCTCAATTTCCTCATATGTATAATGAGTTGGAGAAACAAATGGCAAATCACTCTAGTATCTTTGTGAAGAAAATCCCAAATGAGATCATAAAGAATCAGAAACTACTGAAAAACAATAACAGTTTTGACTCCCAGTTTTGTGATACAGTTTGTTAGTTTTTCCTCTCAGGATATCTGTAAGCTGGATTGCTATGTTCTTTTTGCCATTATCCATGGTATTGAGCAACAGTATTGCCTAGATTTGGACCAAGAACACAGGCCCCAGGCATAACAAGTAGAAATTTCCTTGTAGGTTAACACTGGTCATCTTATTATGACTTTGGGGATTTTGTCTTTCATACAGTTCTTTATCAATTGAACTTTGGGGGCAATGTATCATACTGGAACAATCACTGGCCACGGAGTCAAAGAATTAAGGTTCAAATCCTTCCTCTGATGCTTACCTCATGTGTGACTTTGACCAAATCATCAAATACCTCTTCAGGTCTTTCTTTTCTCCTCTTTAAAATTAGGTTAGACTAGATGGCCTCTGAGGTACCTTCCAATTCTTAAATCTATGATCCTATGTACTGTGTCATCATCTGATTTCTCTATCTTATTCACATGAATATCATAAGTGATTTTGTCAACTACTTTAAGGCTGCACATGGTTTGTGCTGATCGGTCATTATTCAATTATATCCAATGCTTTGTGACCCCATTTGGGATTTTCTTGGAAAAGATACCAGAGTGGTTTTCCCTTTTCTTCTCTATCTCATTTTACAAATGAGGAAACTGAAGCAAACAGGACTAAATTGCTTATTCAGGGACATACAGCTAGTATGCTGGTCTATCATGACCCATCCTTAAAGAACCACACTGCCTTTTCATGAACATTGCTTTCTTCTCAACATATTTGCAAATCATTCTTTTTAATGCTATATTCTAGAAAAAGAGATAGCTCTTTTTGTGATCTGGTTTGGAATTGTAATAAAATAGGTTCTTTTACCTGGACTTTCTCTCACAGTCCAAGTGAGCAAGAGCAGCAGGCTGAGGAGGAGCTGAATTCTTTTCTGAGTAAGAGAAACCATAAAGCATTAGCAAGTATGCTAGCAAAATGATGAAGGGTAAAATGTGTGCACACCATAATTCTGACACACCTCTAAATTATGACTCACTGATAAAATACACTTTATATATGATGTAAACCCCCCAATGTGCTTTGCAATTCTTTTGAAACCATTTATAATAACACCTTACCTTTATAGGTATATAACACTTTAACTTTCAAAAGCATTTCCACATCTATTATCTCATTTCATCCTCACAACCTGGCAAGGTAGGTAGAGCAGATATTATTTTCCATACTTTACACAGACCTCAAGTGGTTGTGACTCATCCTCTGTATCATAGCAAGTTAGTGTCAGACCTGGGAATAAAATCCAGCTCCTTATGCCATTTCACTTTGCCTGGTAGAAAGACATACACATACTACAATTTACAGCCATTTTGAATTAGCTTAGCCATAGCCCTAGGGCAAATTCCTTAAACCACTTCAGAGAATACTGGGCACAAGTGGCTCAAAATCAATTCATTCAAAATGAGTTTGCAAGAAATTGGCATTTGTAGAACTGAAGTTTCAAAATCTGAAAGTTACCCCTCATTTTTGACAAAATAAATTAAACAGAAGATTCCAAAATTATGTACTCCTAGATTTAAAGCTTTATCACTAAGGATTTTGAGTCATGGGTAAAAATAATATGGATTACAATATCTCTGTTCAGTCAAGGCCAATAGCTCTCTAGATCAGTGATGGTGAACCTTTTAGAGACCTAGTGCCCAAATTTCAATCCTCATGCCATATGTGAGCCTCCCTCACCTTACCCCAGACAGGAGAAGGAGGAAACACTCCCATTGGGCTGCTGGGCAGAGGGGTGGATGGTGAGAGAAATGTCCTCAGGCACATGTGGAGAGGGGGAGGGGAACAGACCCCCTCCAGCACAAGTGCCAAAGGTTGGTCAACAGGGCTTTAGATTGTTCAGCACCTTTGACTGCTTAGTATTCTGATCACTTCTTCATCCAAATGTTTTGGTGGTGATTTAGAACCAGGAATAGAAAAGAGGATATTCCATAATATAAAAGATAGAAAGGATTTTATGTCTTCTAATTCAAGTGCTTTATTTAATAGATGTGGAAAACAAGTCCAGAAAAAGAAAGTAACTTCCAAATTCTACATAGTAAAGGGTCAGTGAGGACTCTTCTTCACTCCAGCTTCAGAGGTCTTTCAATTATACAATACTGTCATTTTTGTTTTGTATGACTGAAAAATGAGAAAATAATATGAGAAAAAAGTTAGTAGGGATTTCCTCATTGTCACATATGAATTTTCATCTTCCAAAGGTAAATCGTATAAAGTAGAACTAAAGTCAAGAGGTCTCTTACTTTGTTTCCTCTCTAGGAATAATGGTTCTTCTCTATCCCTCCCAGTATCACCTAGGACCTGTGTTGGTACTTACCTAGAGTAAAAGATAGAGAAGGGGAAGCAATTATAATAAACTCTTTTCTTAAGAAAAAGCTTTCATTTTATTTTCTCCCAATACTTGCTCAGAGAATGGCAGGATCCCAGACTGTACATTTAAATTGCTTGTCAGAAAGAAGAGTAGATATCTTCAGAGGTGGAAATGCTGGAATTTTCCTCACTCTCTGCTGACTGAAGAATGTTTGAAATGTTGGGCTTTTTGTTTCCCTTTCCTATATGGAACTAGCTTCTTAGAGAATTATTAGAGTTTTGCTGACATCAATTCAGAAGGAGACAGGAAGGGAAAGAACATGTAACAGGGAGGGTAGAAAAATCCCTGTTTTTCTTGTGGTGTCAAAAAAGAAGAGAGAAAAAAGATTTTTTATTTTATTTGTTTTTACTTTGAGAGACTTCACTGTGCATAAAGAAACAAACTTCATCTCATACTTTTGCAAAAGCCCAGCACCAATGCTCCTGCAAATAGGAGAAAAACATCTATTTTTAAAGAGATAATTGTTGCTTGGATTTATTATAAGTAACAACACTTTAAGAAGTGTGCATGATTCATGGCTGTGTGTGAAGATAAAACCCCAATAACTATCATCTTGAATTTTCCTTCTTGAATCGAAAGGCTAATTATTTAGAACAGCTTCCTGGGAAATGGGTGATAGTGGTAAGTAGAATGGCTGGGGTGACCGAGAAGACTGGCACTTCAGAAGTCTTGCATGGTGTCTGAGGGACATGACAGGATGGGGAAGTCACCCTTCAGGAAGCTCAACTGGCAATGATTGGGAATTTGCTCAAAAGAAGTTTATACCCCTGATCTAGGGCACATGCACACAACTAGCAGAAATCATTTTCAATTGGAAAACAAAAGAGATGAGAGAAGAGGCATCTCGGAGCAGAAAAGGAGCAATCATCCTGTTATATGTGAGGCATGGGATAAACAAGCTCCTGTGGCTTGCATTTCAAGTCCTTTGGATCAGGGGAAAATTGAAGTGAATAAAGCAAACTATGTATTATTAATGTTAGTGTTCCTTTTAAAAATTCGATATGGGCAGGCACAAAAATGCAATTAAAGGGGGAAAGATTTGGAAATTGATGATTCTTTTTCTTCTGTTCTCTCCCAGTGGTATCTTTAGCCCCCTTATTTCTTCTTCTTCTTCTTCTTCTTCTTCTTCTTCTTCTTCTTCTTCTTCTTCTTCTTCTTCTTCTTCTTCTTCTTCTTCTTCTTCTTCTTCTTCTTCTTCTTCTTCTTCTTCTTCTTCTTCTTCTTCTTCTTCTTCTTCTTCTTCTTCTTCTTCTTCTTCTTCTTCTTCTTCTTCTTCTTCTTCTTCTTCTTCTTCTTCTTCTTCTTCTTCTTCTTCTTCTTCTTCTTCTTCTTTCTTCTTTTCTTCTTCTTCTTCTTTCTTCTTCTTTTCTTCTTCTTCTTTTTTTCTTCTTCTTCTTTTCTTCTTCTTTTCTTCTTCTTCTTCTTCTTTCTTCTTCTTCTTTCTTCTTCTTCTTCTTCTTTTCTTCTCTTCTTCTTTCTTCTTCTTCTTCTTCTTTCTTCTTCTTTTCTTTTTCTTCTTCTTTTCTTCTTCTTCTTCTTCTTCTTCTTCTTCTTCTTCTTCTTCTTCTTCTTCTTCTTCTTCTTCTATCAGGTATTTGGGCAACCATTCTTTCCTATCAAAATAAAGGAATGAAGAATATTTATTGCATCCACAAATGGAATCAAGGAAAAAGAGGAAAAGGAAAGCAATGAAGGAAGAGAACATAAAGAATAGGAAAGACAAAGAACAGAAGAGGAGAAAATAGGAGGTGGATACAGCTTGGAGGAAGAATTAAAGAAGGGTGAATAGCAACGACACAAAATTGATAGGCTTCAAACGGATTTATCTTGTACCCTGGGGAATCGGTGTAGAAATCTTAACCCCTTTGGGGAAATATATATATCTATATCTCTATATCTCTATATCTCTATCTATATCCCAGGCTGGTAGACAAACAGAAGAGTAGCGCAGCTTTCTTTTTATGGAAACAGAGACATGTTTCTTTTCTGTGTCCCTTGTCCCTCTCTTGCTCTTACCTCTATAACTTGCTTCACTCTATTGCACTGAAAGCAATTCAGTTTTCTGTCTGTCTGGCCCATCATTTTGTCAACATGTGAAAGAACTGGGCAAGTAAACCTCACCTCTCTGTGTGCGGTGCAGATGGGAAACCCAGGGCTATAATTACCTGGGGTTTGGACTTTATGAATGGTTAATGGATCACTGCAAATTCTATGCCTCTAAATTCCCTATAGCAAAAATCAGTCAGGGTAGGGCAAAAGATGGGTACAGAGATCAACATTTTAAAACAGATTTGAAAAATCTCAATTTCTATACAGATCTTGATGGAGGATCCAAAGTATTTGTTCAATAAAATTGAAAAATACTCTTTGAGTTATTACTGTTTGTCCAGAATCAAATGACCTCTGAAGTCTGAGATTATATGATGGACTAGAAACTAAGGATAAATACAGAGGGCAGAGAAAAATGTGTAATAGATTCTATCCTTGAGTAACATAGATTACTGAAAGAAATAAGATACCAACATATATTATTTGGAAAAACAAGACTGATATATATTCTACCTCCAAAAGGAACCTTAAATTTATTTTGGTTTCATAGTGTATATATTTATAAATCTACAAATTGTCTACTGTGATATAATGTAATCTCCTCGAGACCTGAAACTTCATTTTTATCTTTTCTATCCCCAATGTCCAGTTCTGTGCTGCTTCAGTGTAGGCAGAAACTGAATGTTTTCTGCTTAATTAATCTTTATGTAGATGACTCTCAAATCTATCTCATCATCCCAAACCTCCCAGAAGAGCTCCAGTCCTGTGTTTCCTTGTGCCTTTTGGATATATATACACCTGAATGTACTTAAGAAACTCACATTTGTCTAGTGTTAAACTCAGCTCTTTACCCCATAACTTCTCCTTCCCACTAGCTTGTTGTAGTTTTTATTCATTGCCCAACCATCTTTCCAGTATCCCAAAATTTCAATATTATAATCATCTATATCTCTTTTCTTTCCCTCCCCCTATAAACAGAAAGAGAGATAGCTAGATATAGGTAGATAGATATCAGTTATCACTTCCTAAAATTTCTCCACATGTAATATCCCATACATCCAACCACTATTCTCCATAGTTTCAAGCCTCATCTTATTAAGTACTTATTAGAATAGCCCCCAATTGTTCTTCTTTATACAAGATTATTTCCAATCCAGCCTCAGGAATCTTTCCCTCAAAAATTCTCTGATTGTTAGACCTTAACCCAAAAGCCACCAGTGACTCCCTTTTGCCTACAAAGAGATGTGGAAAGAACCCTGGACTTGGGCATACAGGGCACCTGGGTTAATAGCCCAGCTTTGTTGCTTACCAGCTGCATAACCCTAGGAAGGCTACTTAACTTCTCAACACCTTTGATCTTTGTATACAAAGAAAATAATTCTTACATGACCTATATCACCAGTCTGGTATGAGAAAAGTGCTTTAAATACTTCAAAGGACTATAGCAACATTCCCGAGAAATGCAAAGGTGTTGAAAGAGTATTGCACATCCTAAGCCTCCTACCACTTGTGTGGAGAGACTCATGGGTGTCAGCATCTCCCAGGTAAATAACTACAAGCCACTTGTTGGGATAGCAAGCAAGGAGGGCATGAATGAAATGCAATGAATGCTGAGATAAAATAGAAACATTTGATCTTGCCATCAAAGTTTTCCACAATCTGCTTTCAATCTATCTCTCATACCTTATCTCATGTTTCCCGATTAATGTACATGAGTTCTAATCAAAGTGAGTTATACTCTATCTCCTGATCTCATAGTGACCTGTTTCATCTCCCTGTCTTCACTTCCTCTGTCCCATACCTAGAAAAACACTCCCTTTACTCTCAGTCTCTTTCTATTAACCCCTTCCTTTCTTTTAAAGCCCAACTCAGCTGCTACTTTTCTCCATGACTATTTTCCTTCTCTGCTTTCTCATTACTCCATTAGAATATAATCTTCTTGAGGGCAGGATTTTTTTTTTGCCTTTCTTCAGCACAGTACCTGGCACATGCTAAGCATTTAATAAATGTTCCTTAACCTAGCTTAATTTGATTATCCTTTTCTATATCGTGTGCAAATTTTCTTAGTACAGTCCTTTTCCTGGGCTTCTTTTTGTCATTATCTACCTCTCCCTAGTATCTTAGTTGTGTTTTTGTCTTCCATACCCCCAACCTATTATATCAAATGCTTCTTGAGAGTAGGGCCTGTGTCACAACTCTTTGTCTCCAAAACCCTTAGCCTCATCCTTTCTACAAAGTCAGGACTTGAATTTTCTTTTTAAAGTCAAACCTTGACAAATGTTTATTGAATGGAATTGAGCTGAATTGGTGCAGAAGACAGTGAGGTTTCCTGCCTTTTTAGAACAAAGGTATGCAAGGGAGTTAGAATGATGACTCTGGATTAAAAGGATAGTTCAGATTATAGAAGGTCTTGAAAAGGGGCCTAAGAGACACAAGGTTTAAGAGAAAGCATTAGACTGTGACCATCACGACACTATTTCAGAATGTTGTGACAGTTTAGTTTGCTTTCAGAAGGATGAGCAATCATCTGCCGGTGACCCATGGCAATCTGTTCCCTTCTCTGTAACACCCGCATTTGTTTCAGGATGGGTAATCCCCAGTAGAGATGAAGGAGCCCAGCTGTGTTTGGATTTTGTAACATTCCTCAAGATTCTTCTCAGATGTTTTGGTTTATGGCAAAGTTGGAAATAGAGTATTATCCTGATCATTATTATTACCATTGATTCAGCCACTAATAATAATTAATGTTTACTGAACACCAGTAATGGGCTTTCAAATGTTCTGAGACAAAATTAGACTTGGCCTCTTTCCAGTGGGCTTACAGTAAAATCAGAAGCAACCAAGTTACTACCCAAACTTTTTTTTTCTCTTGAGGACCAAAGGCTTGAAAGGAAACTGCTGGTTTGAAGAGGAAATCTAAGACAGCCACAAGAGAAAGAAGATCAGTAGGGAGAGTTGCAGTGCTTAAGAAGAAAAGCTGGTTCCCAGATTCCCAGATTCCCTCTGGTTATATTTTGCTGAGTACAGTCATGTCAAGAAAGTCCCCTCCTTGGTGTTATCTTCACCTTAATTAAATGTTCTGAGTATTTGTTCCAAGGAATAGGGAGTAGCATTCTGATAAAGATCAAGATGCCTTGTTTCAGGACCCTTTTACCCATTTAAGTGGGATATAATTTAACTAGCAAAGGAAATCTTTTTATTAATCTGAAAAGTCCTCTCCCCCAAAGGGGTCACAAGAGGATTTTTCTTTCATTCCCAATATGCAATTGCCACATCCTCAAAAGCTAACCTGGTAAATCCTCTAAAAATTCTCCTCCAGAGATTCTACCAAAGTGATTAGTACCATGTTGCTTGCATCATTATTATTGTGTAGGTATTACATCAGAAAAATACATATTACTATGTCACATCATAGTGTAATATTAAATTGACAGAGAACATGATATAATGGATAGAGTACTAGATCTAGGAACTATCTAGATTCCAGTCCTAACTCAGGTTCTTCCTAGGTATGTATACTAACTACAAGTCATTTAGTCTATCAGTTTCCAAATCTTTAAATTATACCATTATTATTAGTAGTATTCTAAATTATATTATTAGCCCTTGCCTGATAAGGACCAAGTGAGATAAGTAAAACCCTCTCATAAATTACAGTTATTTATTACCATTATTAATAATAATTTTATTAATCATGTTTTGTCATTATTACATCTTTTCCCTCTTCAATTATTGATCCAGTGTAAAACAAACAAACAGAAATGTCAATGCTCCCTAGGAATTACCATTTTGAACTCCTACATAAACATTAAAGGAGTAGTTTCTTATTACCAAATAAAACCAGTATTATAGAATAACAGAGTAGACTGTTGGCATTGGAGGGACCTTAGAGATCATTCAGTTCAATTCTCTAATTTGACAGATGAGGAAACTCATGTCAGTAGAGGAGAAAAAAATACTTCCCAAGGTTACTCAGCAAGTTCATGGCAGATTTCAACCTTGTAAGAGTTCCCCAAATTCTTTTTTTCACTTTGGCATTAGCTTTGGGAAAAGGTCTGAAAGTGTATCATGAGCATGAATTCTCTTGGGTACTAAGATCTGTTACTGTCTTGAAAGAGATATGCCCAATTTTGAAAGTAAAGAGAGGAAATGCAAACTTCCCTTTTTGCTCTGTCTCTGATAATGGCTTGTGTACTCATTTTGAAGTGAAAATGGCTAATTCTCAGATATGAATCAATAAGTAGCTCTGCACACAGGTGAGTAATTTTTTTAAAAAGCATCAGGCTTTATTAATGTCTCATCTGATTCTGCCTTTTAAAAAGCAATACATTATATATTCTTGTTTTTCAAGGGCTCTGCTCTGATTTCTAGATCCACTGAGTTGTTTTAGATGGTTGTGTATTTATTGTTATCTCAAATAAGTTTACCTATCCTATTATTTTATATTAAATTTATTTTTATTTTTCCCACCTAATATAATTGAATTCTTAATGATCATTGTTGTCAAGGTTAAGCTCCCTTCAAAAAACAATCAAAAGAATCTTAAAAATAGTTTGGCACTTTTCACAATCATCTTGATCTCATTCTTACATCTGTGTGAAATACTTAGGGAGTATAGTGGATAGACCTGACTTGGAGTCAAAAAAGCCTGTGTTCAAATTTTTCTTGAGACATTTACTTAGCTTGTGTGATTCCTAGACAAGTCATTTAACCACTTCAGTCTTCAGTTTCCCAATCTATAAAAGGAAGATGGGTTATTGTAAGAATAAAATGATGTAACACAAATCATTTTGTAGGTTTTGAAAGGATATAGAAATGCTAGTGATGAATATGATGATAAAAGCAATGATGATGTTGTCCCCTTCAACCATCTATGATATACTTTCACTTTGTGGGAGAACTGAAGGCAGTTCAGAAACCAGCCATTCAGATATGACATCCAACATTTCTCATCATGGCCCTCCAAATGGTATTAATTTGAAAAGGAAACAATTAGACATAAAGCCCAGCCCAACCTCCTCTCCTTACTCTATGAACTCAACCACAGACTGTCTCGCACTTGACCCTAATCTCCCCATCTTCAAACACAGATGGCTTCTAGACTCAGCCTTCTTGTTCTGCCTCTCCTCAGCATAAATTTATTCCTACTACTCTTTTTTTTCTCCATCATTTTAATTATTTTTTCAGATACCACAGGACTAGTTTTTATCACTATGCCTCTAGCTACATCTTGAGGGAGAGAAACAGAGACAGAGAAATAGAGAGATACAAAGAGAAAAAGATAAGAGGCAAAGTCAGACAGACAGAGGCTTCTTAAACTTGGGGACAAATTATAGGTTGTTGGTAAGTTCATGAATGAACTTGGGTCCTCATTTGAATTCTCATCAATAAGAATCCTGTATTCTACAAACACTACCCATTAGCCTTAGGAACTGAAAAAATAAATACAATAGTAATTTTGTCAAATTATTGCTATACTATTGCTATGGCTATGGTAAAAATATCAACCTTCAGTTGTCATTAAGATTTTATAATAAGGATAGAATGATCAACATAGTTACCACCCACTAATTTGTCATTGAAAGATCTTTATAAAATTTAACTTTCTTCAGAATATCATTTCTGACCTTCCTTCTCATCACCTGTCATATACTTCCTATTATATCAGCTGCTCCATTTTAAGCCTCTGATCCAACTCACTCTCTTAATGCAACTTTCTCTTCTCTAGCATTATTAGTGAGTCATGGGAAGGTACAGCTCACTTAACTTAGTATGCCTTTTTCCTTGCATCTCATACTTGGCCTACCTTCCTAGTATAGGAAATTTTTTGAATTGTCAATAGTCAATCAGTTAATTAGTACTGAAGATCCTACTAAGTGCCTTCAATACAACCAAAGATATCCAGTATCTACTTTCCAGGGCTTAAAGGAAGACAGGCAAGTTATCAATGGATGAAAAATGTTCCAGGCATGGTAGACAGTAAAAATTCTTAGAGTTGAGAGATGGAATATCATGTGTGAAAAATAGCAATGAGGCCAGTATCACTCACTATATAGCATAATATTTGGGAAGGATAAAGTATAAGAAGACTAAAAAGGAAAGTAGTAAGTTTATTAAAATCTTTAAAAGTCAAACAGATACTTTTATGTTTGATACTAGAAGTAATAAGGAGCCATTGAAGTTCACAGAACAGAATAGCAATATAGTGTAATAGAAATGGTAATCTGTAATAACTATTTCTGGTTGCTGCAGTGACTAGAGTGTACTCTGGCTTGGGACTAGAGTGAGCTGCTGGTAGGGGACACACTTGAGGGCTACTTAGTTACAATGGGGATAGATGTACTTGAGAGACACTGAGAGATGCTGCCACAGGGATACTGCTAAAGGGGAATGTTCTGGGGTTTGCCTATTGATCTCTATTTGATGGCTGATGGATCAATCTATTTCCTAACCTCCTCCTCCCTTCACTTCCCAGATCCAACACACTCCCTCACTCCCTCCCTTCTCTGAGCCTCTCCCTCTCAGTTTTCTTCTTGAAGCTTGTGGCTTCACCCCTCTCCCCTGAGTGGACTATGAAGATACTCTTGTTTTCTTTCTCAGGTAAGGGGTTTATTGGGAAACAACAGGATAGAGAACTGAGGAAAGAGGGATGAGGGTTTCCCTAAACTATAAGGAGAATTTGAGGGTTTGGGAAATCAGTCCGGTCACAACTGTGACAAAGGGACAGTCAGAGAGATGGAGGACAACTGTTATTCTTCTTTTCTTCTCCACAAAGTCATCAAAGTCTCTCAGCCTAATATCAGAAGTCCTCCTCAAGGGTCCTTCAGCCTGGGACAGAAGTTAACAAGATCAGTTCAGGGCTTCTTCCCCCTCAGCCAACCACCAAGAAAATCTCTCCTTCAGCCTGGCTTTCCTCCAACTGTCTTTTCCTGGGAATGTTCCATTTGGAACCTTCTCCTTGATTGACAGACAGGTCCCCAGCCTTGTTCCTTGCATGACTTGGCTTGCAAGTCCTTTCTCCCTCCATGCCTTTTCCACAATAGTCAGTTTTAGCTGAATAGAAGATGGTTTGGAGTACAAAGAGACTTGAGGGAGGCAGAACAACCATTAGGCTATTACAAGTATCCCGGCATGAGAGTTCATGGAATTTACTAGAAGTTAATGAGACTTAAGGTATAAGCACAGTACATAATGCACTGTGTATTGATTTGAAGGTACAGTTTAAAATTCTTATCAATATTCAATCAACATAAGATTTGTATAAAACCTTACTGTCTGTCTTAGAGTCAATACTGTATATTGATTCCAAGGCAGAAGAGTAGTAAGAGCTAGGTCCTGGGGGTTAAGTGACTTGGCCAAGGTCACACATCTAGGAAGTTTGAGGCCAGATTTAAACTCAGCATACCAGCTCAAGACCTGACTCTCAGTCCACTGGCTGGTCCCTTATACATATATATATATATATATATTTTTTTTTTTTTAAATGACCAAATTCCTTCATAGTTAAAATGTATTGGGTTGGTGCCAGATAGCACAAATGTGGGAGGATCTCATTTTACACAAATGATCTTGCTATGAGTATAGTTTATCTTGATTTTAACCAAGAGTTAATCATGTATCTTAGATTATCTTTGGGTTTAGTGACAGTAAAATTAATTAGATGCACTAATATTTGGATGACCAGTCTCAAAGAGGAATCATTAATGGTTTAGTGTTAGCTTGCAAAGAGGTCTCCAATGGAGTGTCCAGAGATTCATGCTTGGAGACATGCTGCTTAAAAGTTTTTATCAAAGACTTGGCTGAAGGCATAGATGGCATAGTTTTCAAATTTGCAGATGAAATAAAGATGTCATAGATGTTTTACATATTGTACATCATAATTAGGATCAAAGAAATCTTGAACTTGGGGATGAAATCTAATGAGTTGGAATGTTAAAACTATCTATGTAAATTCTTAAATTTTAATTCAAACAACTTTATGGGATAAATATGATTAAACAGCTTTTTATTTGAAACAGATCTTCAGATTACATTGGACAACAAGCTCGATATGATTCAATAGTGTGACATGGTAGTCAAAAAGCTAAAATTTTGATTCATAGTTTCAATTATTGCCTCCCTGGCTGTAATTAAGTCTCTGTACCCAACAAACAAGTTAGCTTCCCACTCAGGATCCACGGTTGGCCAATTGGCAATTTGGGGGTTCCTATTAGTGTCCTCTATAATCTGTTGTTTCTCCCTCTTTGTCAGTAATTCATCCATAAGGATGTCAAAGTTGAAATAGGAAAGATTGAAAGCTTAGCCAAGAGCTTGAACAGCTTTGTGACTCCCATTGGTTCTTCTTCATATTTTGGTCTATTTTTCTTAAAACTGACTATATCAGCTTGTGTAACTTTTGTGGCATATGAGATTCAATACAACATGCTCTTGGGACAATACAGGTACCTCCCTTAAAGGAGACATATGAGTTGGTGTGCTTTCTAATGCTTCAGTTTCCATTTCTAATTTAGTTAGTTTATCTGATTTAGTTGCACCCTCTAATTTAGTTGCTTCATGTTCTTTGCTTTCTGCTATTGTCCCTTTAGCTTTGAGTAATTTCTTATATTGAGTTTTCATTCTATCTAGTTTAGTCTCTAAATAGTTCACTTTTAACATTAGATCATTCTTTACAGTAGCTTGTTTGATGTTTGCTTTTAAATGTTTAAAAACAAATGCCAAATATTCGATCATCATGTAAAAGCACAAGAAAACCAGTACTAGAACAGGGACATAAGAGATTAGTTCTAGGACTGTCAATGAGAGTAATGGCATTAGAAAGTCATAGACAAGCACTCTTTGTGGTGGCAAATATTGGAAAATGAGAGGATGCCCTTCTATTGGGGACTGGCTATATAAATTGTGGTATCTGTTGGTGATGGAATACTATTGTGCTAAAAGGAATAATGAACTGGAAAAATTCCATGTGAACTGGAACAAGCTCCATGAATGCATTCAGAGTGAAAAGAGCAGAACCAGGAGAATCTTATGCCCAGAGACAGATACATTGTGTCACAATCAATTGTAGTGTACTTCTCTGCTAGCAGCAATGCAATGATCCAAAACATTCCTGAGGGACTTATGAGGAAGGATGCTATCCACATCCAGAGAAAGAACTGTGGGAGCAGAAACACAGAAGAAAAACAACTGCTTGATCTCATTGGTTGATGGGGATATGATTGGGGATGTAGACTCTAAATGATCACCCTAGTGCAAATATCAATAGTATGGAAATAGGTCTTAATCACATATATAAAACCCAGTAGAATTGCACATTAGCTATGGGAGGGGGATGAGAGGAGGGGAGTGAAAGAACATGAATCATGTAAGGATGGAAAATTTTTCTTAATTAATCAATAAAATAAAATATTCAAAAAAAAGGTAAAAGTTATAGGCAAGTGAAGTTTGTGTACAATCCAGTATACTGGAGAAAAAGAGATCTAACAGAATCTAACATCTAACAGAAAAAGCCCCGTGATGATTTTATGTAGCTAATTCACCAGCTTTTCTAAGAGCACAGAGCCTTTGAGTCAAGTTGAGTGAGAGATGGGTTTTGGAGCCACCTAGAGTTCAGCTCACTGTTATTACAGCTCACAGTAAAACTGTCAACTCTAGCAACTACTTCCATGGACCCCTTGCTGTGATAACAGTTCCAACTGCCCAAGTTGACAGTTGGCCCCTTAAAATCAGATTTTCTGGTTCCTTGTCCTATTTAACTTGCCAAAACTGTAAAATAATAAGCAATGAATTGATTCTGGATATAAACTGATTATATCCATATATAAACTCTGCTTGCTATACTTACAAAATATCTTCAGTTTATATAAGTGAAGTGAAGCTCATAAGTGAACTTCTTTTCAGGGTCAGGTGCAAGAATGCTAAGGAGACTCTTGTTATACAAAAATAAACTATTTATTGAGAATATAAGGATATAAGAGGATTTCTAACTCTAAGGGATTCTAACTCCACCCAAATAAAATTCCCTGGTTTCACAAGGAACCACTTCTCCTGTTTCCATAGGCTACACTGATCCTTCCTGATCTGACTAACACAAATTTCCCCTATTCTACAATAAACTAACACTATTATCCTTATAAGAAGTATATAATTCTTAACTTTGTCTCCAAGTTATAAAAATAACAAAGGCCAGCTGGCTGAGCCTCAGCAAGAACCAAGTTAGGACTCTGAGCCTTAGCAGACTCATAGTCTAAGCCAAAGACCAGGTCTTTCTTTGGTCTTCTCAGAGATAAAACAATTTATGAAACAGCAATAGACAGTCACTAGTGTTTCCTAAGTTGGAAAAGGAAATCACTTAGCTCTTTCAGTTTTTTTTCTCTTCTTTCCTTTTACCTCAAACAGTGAGGAGGGAGAGAAAAGAAGATGTCACCTGCTCCCAGCACATTGAGAGAGCAACCAACTGTCAACTACCTCCCAGAGAGTAACTGCCAACTACCTCTGAGCAACAGCCACATCCAGGGAGAATAACTGCCACAGAAAAACTTATACCTCCCCTACACACTGTCATCATTTGAAACTGACAGTCTATCCCAGATTTGTTTCAAATTCCAATTCTTTCTCAAGCTAGCTTCTCCACTTCTTATCTCTAATCTAATGTAACAAGACTTCATTTCTAATATCATCCTTATACATGGTAGTCAAAAAGCTAAAATGATCTTGAACTATATGTATTAAGAGAGGTATAGAATCTATGAATAGGGAGGTAATTGTTCCTCCTCTTTCTTCTTCTCTGTTTAGAATACATCTGGGATATTATAGTCAGTTCTAGGTAATAGAGTTTAGTAAAAGTATTGATTAGCTAAAGCATGGCCAAATGTTCATAGATTTAAAGTTGAAGGAGACATGGAATCACTTTATATATAGTGAAGTAGTATATTCTTTTAAAGGAAGCTATCCATTATATATGTATATATATATATATATATAAATTAAAGAAAATTACATCATTTTATCTACTTTTTAAACTTAGATTTATAGCTATATTGGCCAACATATATGCACAAATGAATTTACACATATATATATATACATATAAACACACACATTCATAGAGCCTAGAAGTATAGCTTCTTCTTTATACTGTTTTGAAGGTCACTGGATTTCCCCCCTGATTTACCTATCTTTAACGAGTTAAAGCAAAGAATAAACCCAGGAACATATTTGCTTTGTAACTATACTTAAGTTAATATTGAGACCCCCAAAGTAATATCATTTCCTTTTTTAAATAATTCTTTTTTTTAATTTATTCTTTTGCTAATTCATTAAATTAAAATACCCAGTCAACTCCTTATTTCCCCTCCCAACATTAGAGAAGGAATTGGGGACAAGTAGATAGCTCAGTGGATTGAGAGACAGTCATAGAGATGGGACACCTTGGATTCAAATCTGCTCTCAGATAATTCCTAGCTGTGTGACTCTGGGCAAGGCATTTAATACCCACTACCTTGCCCTTAACTTTCTTCTACTTTGGAACCAATATATAGTATTGATTTTAATACAAAAAATAAGAGTTGAGAGAGAGAGAAGTGGAGAGAGAGGGGGGGGTGGAGAGAAAGGAAAGAGTGAGAGAGAGAAAGGGGAGAGGAAGAGGGAGGGGGAGACAGAAGGTTTTATTCGACAAAAAAGATATAGGTATATATAAAATTATGACATTTCTTTTATCAGTTATTTTTTTGGACAAGTCAATTCAATTGGCAAAGTAGAAGAGAATAGGAATTTGGAAAGGAAGATTAGGGATAGAACTAAAAGAGGTCCATCAAGATTCTATAGTGCCACATCCAAAGGAAGACCAGGTAACAGAGGGCTCTTGTTAGATCATCTTTGTTTTTCTTCATCCCACAATGCCTTCATTTCTTAGCGATGTCCAGTTCTCCCTTATTTGATCTCCCCTTGCCCTCAGATTTCAGAATGAGGTCTGTCTTTATTGCTTTCTTGCTGTAATTTATGAACAAGATAAAAATCAGGTTGCAGCATTTACAGTAGGGAACAATGCTGCCAAAGCAGAAGGCGGACTACCCAACCTAATCGGTCTTTTTCTATCTCCGATGCCTCTGACTCTGTGATTATGATTTCATAGATATGATTGCTACTGCACTTCAGGCCTGCCTGCTGGTAGATTCAGACCAGCCATCACCTCCCACAGGCTCAAGCAGGCAACTGTCCCCTAGCTGAAGTCAACTCTATTGCTCATCCCTGTATTCAGTTTCATTCTGGGTATAAATCAGCTGAATATTTGGAGCCCTGGTGTGTGCAGTAATGGTCTCTGCTAATTAATTGGCTTGGGATTGCCAGACAGTGCTGTTGGCACCTCCAAAAAACAAGGGACTACATCGGATTGCATGCTAGTTCACATTTTTCAGACCTTCTGCAAAGCTGGCTTCTAACCTCATTACAGATTATGAATCTTGACTCCAGTAAGAGCCCCAGCAGCTGGAGCACCTGCTCAGCTGTTCCATCACAAGCAAGCTATAACAAGTTACTTCCTTCTCAGGTCACAATCTCCTCTCACATCCCTTGAATTATGTTCTGAGCACAAGGTGCCTGAAAGTTTTCCCTAATCTAACCTTTCTTTGAGAAAAAGAGGTTGGCCAAGCCCCGAAGCGGGGGTTAGAGGACTTTGCCTAAGACTTAGACTCTTTCTGTTGGGACTAAGACTTCTTAATGACTTGAAAGAGCCTCCTGTGCCTGAAGTGCTTCCAATGTCCTCCCTCTCCTATATCCTCACATTCCTCTTTTCCAGTCCTTATCTGCAATCAGCCACTATTGATTTTGTTCCTTTTCATACACGTTCAAATGTCATGCTTTGGCTAGAAACCATGTTCTTCTTGCATAGCTCAGCCAAAGGTTATTCATTTGGCTGCTGTTGTTTGGCTCTTTTTTTTCCCTTGCTAAAAGTGTTAACTGATCTGGATGGAAATGTTCAATGGGGCTGCTTTAAACAGCAAATTTACCCACTCAGACTCATAATTATAAATTTTGTGGGACCAAAGTATAAATTTAAGAAAGAAATCTTTTCAATTAGTGAAATGGGGAATGATCAAGAAAATCCTTTATAAGATCCCACTCAGGTGGTTCAGAAGAGATCCAAAGCAAGTTATCAAAGGTGAAATTGAAATATCTTTTCATATCTATCTTTTAAATGGTATTAAAGGGAGTAGCCAGAGTGCAGTGAGAATTGAAAGCCAGGAGGTCTTGGGTTCAAATGTGGCATTAGATACATCCTAGTAGTGTGACTGTGGGCAAGTCACTTAGCCCACATTGCCTGCCCCTTGCTGTTCTGCCTTGGAACGAATGCACAATATTGATTCTAAGACAGAAGATAAAGGTTTAAAAATATATTTAAAAACTTTTATAGGATTGGTGTTTTTCACTGTAGAGATGGAGGAATAATAGGTGGTCTGTTGATTTTATGGAACCTGTTCCTTCAATATTTATTTGGCACCTATAATAAATTTAAACTCCTATGTTAGCTCCTGGAGATACAAGGATGAAATGAGGCATTAATAATTACTCAGGAGATTTATTGGGGGGGGGTTGCTAAGACAAGGGTACAAATTTTAAATAAATATATTGGAATGTGAAAGAGACATAAGCAAAAGAAACCAGGAAGTTTATATGAAATATAGATATAGCTATAGATATATATATATATATATATATATTTAAACCCTTACCTTCTGTCTTAGAATCAATAATGGGTATTGGTTCTAAGGCAGAAGAGTGGTAAGGGCTAGGCAATGGAGGTTAAGTCACACAGCTAGGAAGTGTCTGAAGTCATATTTGAACCCAGGACCTCCTGTCTCTGGACCTGACTCTCAATCCACTGAACCACCCAGCTGCCTCCTTTATGAAATATTTTTACAGTCTCAGAATGAAAAATGATTTCTAGCTGGATATTTCAGAGAAGGCATAAAGGAAAAGATGACCCTTTACTTGGTCTTTAAAGTAACATTGGAAAGAAACACTGGATTTGGGGTGAAAGCACCTCAATCTGAATCGTTCCTCTGATACTACTTTGTGAGTTTGAACAGGTTACCTCACCTTTCTGGGTCTCAGTTTCCTATCTATAAAATGATAAGATTGTACCAGATGACACCTAAGGTCTCTTCCATTTCTAAATGTTATGATTCTTAGGGAAGGAATAGACAATAGAACTCATGCTTGTTATAAGCAAAACTGAGAGATAAAAGAAGGAAAAGCCAATTCCACTTTGGCCATTGAGGTCAGAGTAGGACTGTAGAAAGTCTTCAGTGTAAGGTTAATTAGTTTGGTCTTTTCTAGTAGATTATAGGAAGCCCCTGAAGGTTTTAAAGAAAGTGAATAATGTGATCAAAAGTGTGTATCAGGAAGATTGCTCCCATTTGTGTATGGGAAGAGTGAGAGCACAGATAGATAGATTGGAGGCAGCATGAAGAGTTAAGAGGTCATTATGTGCATGCAGGTGAGAAGAGATGAATGATGGAAGAGACGTATTTTAGAGATTCTGGGGAGATGTACTATAGTGCAGCGGTTAAGATCAAGCTATAAAAGGCAACAGTGTTTGGTCCCTGGCTTCATTTCACAATGGAGATGCTCCAGCTAATGATGGTGTTATAGATTCTCTATCCTTGGAGGGGAAGGAAGGAGGGGAGGAATTGTCCATGACAGCAGCATCTCCCAGGTTTGTATTTCTAACAGGACAGGAGTCTACTGAAACTATGGTTCAGGCCATGTGGTACAGTGACCCAGTTACCATGGGGAAGAAGTATATTCTTGGCTTCCTTACTGCTTTCCACATGCTCTGCAGAATTTTAGAAGAGGACATCTTTGCTTCTGGGAAATATAAATATTACAGAGAGAAGCTCATTTTGTCCCTGCCTGATGATTATTACCAGAGAAATGCAAGAGGACTTCATTACTGAACATTGTCCTTCATAACGAGCCCTCAGAAGGCTTTTATGGAGCTTGAATAAACCCTACCAGGAATGGATTACATTTAACTCTTAGTTACATGCTGGATTAATGACTATCGGAACAACTTGTGAAGTGAGCAAATGGCCCCCCACACTTTCAGCATATTACTGTCTATAGTTGTTATTTTATTGGCAAGCATCCTTGTTTTGGAGTTGTGATAAATAGTTTTCTTTTGGAATAAGGGGAGCAGAGAGTACAGAGAAACCTGGATTTTAGAGGTGTAATGTTCCCAAGACGCCACAGTTTACAATAATGTACCATCCAGCTCAAAGGGGACTAGTGTCCAGGGAGAGAAAAACCTAAGACATAGCAGCAACTGAACAAAGAGATGTACCCATATCTTAGTTGTGGCAAGTTGAGTAGCCACACATGATACCACAAATGACCCTCCACGTCTATACTGAAAAGACCAAGGAAGACATTTAATCTGCCTTTCAAATGGAACTTGCCATTTTAACTGATGAAAGCATGTGCATTTGAGGGCATTCCCATTTGTGTTTTGAAACCCCAAGTTAGCAAGCATGATAAAATGTTATTGCTGGCAAGGATTTGGGTTTTCTCTGAGTTGGGACAATGATCTTATGTCAGAACACACTTCCAAGGAATTCTAATCTCGTGCAGTTCCGAGTTGTTTCATTCTATCTTGTAATGTGAGTAGGTCTTTCTATTATGCAGGACCCCCAATTCTTATTGAAAAGTGGCCAGTGATATCTCCTACATCCACAAAAGAATAGAAATCTCTTGGGGAGGCCATTCTGTTCTTTTTACAGGGTGTGTGGGACTGAGAAGCATTTCCTCAGGAGGTCAAGTCACTGGGGAGCAGGGATAAGGAATGAGAACTGGCCACACGCTAGTATCATGAGCTCAGCTTGAAGGATTTCTCCCAGTTCTGAAGCCCCACCTCAATCATCACTAGGGGGAACACAAGGAAGAAGATGACTGTGTTTAATTCGGAGCACTTCATCATGTTCTCCTTTCTAAAAAAATTGAGAGCCAGTGATAGTAGTAGTAGTAGTAGAAGAGCTATTACTACTGCCACAATTACCTAGCACACACACACACACACACACGTATATATCCATTACACACATAAACATATACATATGTTGTATACATGTATATCTTTCTATATACATGTGTACATATACATGCAGGTAGATGTGTTCACATGCATACACAGATTATTATGGGGTGGGATGAGAAGAATGGAAAAAGGCTTGGAGAACCTCTCAGATGAGATGAATTTGCACGTTGTTTTCTCTCATATGATAGAAGGAAATAAAACAGAAGGCCAAGGCATCTGTGGCTGGAGCCACGGCCAGTGGTGCTTCTGTCCACAGCACAATTTCTGCCTCCAGAACAATGAGCCTCCCGGGCAGAGGACGAGTCTGTTATCAGCCTGCGGCAGGCTGAGAAATAATCTCCAACCAGGAGCAACAATAGGGGCTGTATCTCAGGCCAGGTAATGAGGAGTCTTTAAACTGTCTCTGCTCAATTTTATTATCCTTTAGTTTTACACTTTTCAGCTCAGAATAGTCTTATCTTTTCTTTCTTTCCTTTTTTTTGTTGTTATGGGGAGGTTTTTTTTTCCTTCTCCTCAAAGAGGGAAAGATTAGTTGACCTTTCCCTTTTCCTATCCCCTTTCTAAAATCTAGAGCTGCTGCATTATAATAAACTCTTTTTAAAAGGCACACACAGATGCAGGGACATATTTAATTAAATCTCCTTGTCTGCATTATTTTAGACAACATCTAGAAGGAATTGGGGCAGTAATGTCCTGCAATGAAAAAGGGATTGGTGCAGTAGTTTGAGCATGAGTCCTGGAATCAGGGAGACCCAAGTTCAAATCTGACTTCAGATACTTATTAGCTATGCAAGTTGGGCCAAGTGATTTAACCTCTGCTTGCCTCAGTTTCTTTATCCGTTAAGTAGAGATAGAAACAACAAAGACTTATGAAGCTTGGCTTGAGGATCAAATGAGATCATATTTGTAGGTGCTATATAAATGCTGGCTAATATTATTAACCCACTGGCGATCTCTTTACTACCCATAGCTTTATCTTGTCTGTGCTAATGTTCCCCAGTCTCTATATTCAGCCCTCATCCTTATCCTGAGATCTAGTCTCCTCTCACCAAATGCCTTTTGGAAATGTAGAATTGTATTTCCTTATGATAGTTCAAGCTCAACATATCCAAATTAGAATTCATTGTCTTTGCCCCAAAGTCCCCTTCTTTCTTTCTAATTCTCCTGTGGCTACTGAGGACAGCCTCCTTTTCCAGATTTACTTCTATTATTCCCCTACGTGCATTTACTTCTATTATTCTATTATTTGTGCATGAGCTGTCCTACTTTATGAGCCCTGAATATGACATTCGATTTACCACTTCTGTGTATTTGCACACTGTTCCTCACGAACTACCACATTTCCAGCACTCAGGCTCACAACCAAAATGTTCCTCACACTTCTTGCACACATGTAATCTGCTAACAGTTAAAATAAAAATTTCAGCCTTTGTGAAATATCTCCTATGCTAGAAACCTTAGTGCAATATCAAGTTTTAATTTCTCAAAACTGAACTAAGAAAGACATCTTGGTGGCTCAGTGGATAGAGAGCCAGGTCTGGAGAAGGGAGGTTCTGAGTTCAAATTTGAATTCAGACACTTCCTAGCTGTGTGACTCTGGGCAAGTCACTTAACCCCAATTGCCTAGCTCTTTTCTTACCATCATTCTGCCTTAGAACTGATACTCAGTATTGATTCTGAGACCAAAGGTAAGATTTTTTTTAAGTAAAGTGTATTAAGACCTCTGGGACATCCTCTATGTCAATATCTTTTCAATCATAAAGCTAGCTGGTACCCTGTTGCAAACCCTCTTAACTGATTGATCTTCCTCCAATCTCTCCCAATTCTAATCTATCCTCCACTTGTCCACCACAATGATTTTCCTAAAAGTACAACCACTCCATTCCTGTCCCCAACATAATAAATGCCACAAGGTCTCTTTTATATTCAGCATCAAATATACATTCCTCTGTTTGGAATTTGAGGTCCTGGGCCACCTGGCCCCTTCCTCCTTTGCCATTCTTGTTACATTTTACTTTCCTTCACAAACTCTCCCATCTAGGGTGGCCACCAGCCATCTTGCTGACTTTGCCCTTGATACACCTCCCGGTTTCATGCCTTTTCCCTGACCATCATCTGTGTCTAGAATGCCTGCTCTCCTCTCTCCTCCCTCCCTCTTCCTAGCTTCTTTGGCCTCTTTTTAGTTTTCATTATTTTTTGTAACCTTTACCTTCTGTCTTAGAACTGATATATAAGATAGAAGAATGAACAGGGCCAGGCAGTTGAGGTTAAGTGATTTGCCCTGGGACACATAGCTAGGAAGTGACTGATGCCAAATTTGAACCCAGGACATACCATCTCTAGCACTCTATCCACTGAGCCATCTAGCTGCTCCTTCTCTGCCTTCTTTCAAAATTCAATTCAAATTTTACTTCCTGCAGAAGTTCCTTCCCCACTTTACCTCTTCCTCCCACTGCTAGTCCCATTTTCCTGAAAGTATCCTCCATGAACATTGCCCGGATCTTCTACATGCCCACCGTAAACACCTAAATAGACGGGACCATGTTTTTTACCTTTCTTTGTATCTGCAGGACTTAGCAAAATGCCTAGCCCACAGTAAGCACTAAATACAAATGTATTGAGTGATTGTCTGACATCTCTCAATTCATGCAGTTTAAAAGCCATTACTTATTGCACCAGAGGCTAACCATGCTTAATAAAATTCTATTCTTGTTTTCACTATTGGATATTCTGCATGCTATTTTTCCTCATTGTCTTCTATCTGCTAAAGAGTCTGCATCACTTACATAAATAGACCTACCTCCCTAACATAAACTCCTACCAAGGAATGCCAAAACCTGCTGCTGCTGTATGTATAAAAAGTAGGAGTACCATGATGTGAGAAGAGGATTATTGCTGAAAGGGTTGGAACTCATTTCTGCAAATGTCAGAGTATATATTAGTTAAGACACAGGTCTGGAATTATTCTTTATTGGCAGAGAAAAAAAGAGAAAATTGGCACAAAGGAGAGACAGAAAATGAAATTAATATTGAATAGGGATCTGAATGGCAACATTATCTTAAGCGCAAAATCCTTCTGTCTGTTTTTAAGAAAAGGGAGGAGAAGGAAAAGTCTGATGTGTATCCTAGATTTTTGGAAGGCACATTTCAGAGTTGAGAAGGAGGTAAGGTAAGAAACACTTACTAACTGAACTAACATTTCATAAAGCAAATCAGATCAAGAAGGGGAAGAGGCTCTTAATAATAAAATTCTGAAGACATAAAGAAAAATACATCTTCTGAGGAAAAAGGGAATTCTCCAAAGAGACTGATGTGGATGCACAGGGAATTCACCAATCAACAGAGGGTTGTTGTTTTTTTCAAAGGCATGCACAGAAAACAGAAAACAGGAACAGAGAGTAGAAAATTGATCCCAAATAACACCATACAAATAGTTTCCTTTCAATATTATAATTATTATTTTATCATTTAAACTGAACCTGACTAAAGGATTAAAAAGCTGATAGATTCTTATCGTGCTTGTATTTTCTCCACCTTAAAAGAATGATCCTTGGATCAGAAAGAAGGAGAAATGGGGTTGATAACCATGATGAGCAAGGAGATAGTAAGGAATTCTGTAATCCTGGGCAGAAAGGTATTGGATAGTGATGAGGTCCCTATTGAAAAGGGATGTAAGAGAGCCCAAGACTTCCAATTTGCCTCTTTAACAATTGGTGAAAGGAGAATCAATATTACAGTCCCTAGGAATACTTATGTCTAGGACACTCAGTGAATAGAGTGCCTGGATGAACCTGGAGTCATCCTCCTAAATTCAAATCTGGACTCAGATGCTTCCTAGCAGTTTAATTCTGATTAATTTCCTTAACTCTGTTGATCTCAGTTTCCTCCTCTGTAAAATGAGCTGTAGAAGGAAATAGCAAACCACTCCACTATCTCTGCCAAGAAATGCCAAATAGGATCTCAGAGAATCATATTCAGCTGAAACAACTGAACAAAAGGAATCTTCGTAGGCTTATTAGTAAGGAAGAACGCTTACTATAGTGAATAGAACTGAAAATAGTAATTCTATGAATCTCAAATATTATTTCTAGCTGTAGAATGCTATTTCCCTGAGTCAGAAGATTACTATATCTGAATTTTCAGGATATGAAATTCTTCAAAATAATAATGATAATATTTACATAGCAAGGCTTATCAAGTATTTTGCATGTTATATCATTTGATCCTCACAACAACCCTTTGAGGTTGGTGCTATTATTATCCCCATTTTATAGATAAGGAAACTGGGCCTGAGGAAGGTTCAGTGAGTAGTAGCTCAGGGTCATATATCTAAGTAAGTGTCCAAGTCAGGATTCCAACCCAACTTCTCTTTCTCCCAATTTCAACATTCTATCATTATATCACCTATTAAAGTAAGGATTAGCGTGCGATTCAAAGTATTTCACAGACCAAGGAGATCGTATCATTTAGTTTAAAGAACATTTTCTTGGGAGTGAGACCTGGTTTTGTAATTGTGCCAGAGCCAAAGCCATTCAGTTGTTAAATAGTAGACTTAAATTCTAGGTATGAGGATATACACCTCATAAATAGGGAAATGGTACAAATCAGGGTTTGATTTAAATTGTTTTTGCTTGATTTAAGAAAGTGATAAGAAAAAATGATGTTGACAGTACAGATTAAACTTAAAAGTGGTCAACTAAGTGATTCAGTTAATTGAGAGCCAAGTCTAGAGATGGGAGTTTCTGGGTTCAAATTTGACCTCAGATACTTCCTAGCTGTGTGATCCTGGGCAAGTCATTTAACCTCATTGCCTAGCCCTTATGGTTCTGCTTTAAAATCAATACACAGTAGTGATTCTAAGATGAAAGGCAAGGTTTTGGATTTTTTAAAGTATATCTAATTCACTTTTTTCCCTAGAGCATAGTATGAAATATTTACCAACATACCTGTCTATGACTGAATTGCAATCCTACTTTTGCTTCTAAATAGCTCTGTCCCTTTGAATAAGTAATTTAACCTCTCTAGAGCTCAGTTTGTTTCCTTTACAAACAGAAGCATTTATATTCCACAATTTCTAAGTTCCTTTCTGACTATAAGATTCTATATCTATCTAATGAATGCAATTTGACTATTTGTTTGAATTTGCTTTGTAGAGAAGAAAAACTGTTTGCTGTCTATAGGCTAAACTCTTAACCCTGACAAGCTGTTTTTCTGATGCCTACTATTATTCCCAAGAGAGGATAGGATGAGAAAATATAGATATATTTGAACAACCTATCTCCTCTAATTGGAAAATAACTTGAAACTCTAATAACTTGAAAAATAAAAGAACTTCCTTTTTTAGTACAAAAACAGCTGTTGTTAGACTTGAGATGTGTTTGGATAAGGAAAAGACTTACAGAATGAATCTTTTAGGCTAGCAATGGATGGAGCCTTTATTACAGGATGTTAAAACTCACTCAGAAGGCCAGGTTTAAGGCCAAAGAAATTTCCAACAATGGTCTTCAGGTCATGGGTTGAAAAGGAAGATGGAGCCCTGAGGGTGCTTTGGAGAGAATGCCATTGGACTTGGTACAGCCAAATTCACCAAAGTAGATGCCACTCTTCCTGATAATCAAGATGTGGGATACAGCGGTCCACCCTTCACAACAAGTAGTTCCTGAAGATAGCCAGTGGTTCTGTGCTTCTCTAGGAAGGGTAGCAGCTTCTGGTTTTGATGTGTGACTCATTTTTTTTCTCATCTCTAGTTGGAATAACAAAAAGGTGCTAAATGTTGGTCAGAAACATGAAATGAAAAGAAAAAAAACTAGCCTTGAATTAATAAATATTTATTAAGCACCTGCCATATGTCAAACACTGTGCTAGGTCCTGGGAAAATAACGACTAAAAATGGAAACTGTCTGTGTCTTCTCTAAAGAAGTTTACTTTCCTTTTGGAGAGGCACAATGTACCTCTGTACAAATATATAAGTAATTATAGAATAAATGTTTGTAGAATAAATTCATAATACATACAGGGTGAGTGAAGAGAAAAAGGTGCTATTTGTACTGAGTCTTGAAGAAAGAGAAGGAGTCTATGAGGCAGAGCTGAGGAGGAAGAACATTCCAGGCATAGGAAAGAGCCAGTACAAAGGTCCATAACATGTGAGGGTAAGCGGAAAAGGCCATTTTGGCTGGACTTCAAAGTGCAGAAGGGAGAGTAATGAATACAGAATGAATCTGGGACAAGGTTGTGAAAGGTTTTAAAATCCAAACAGAGGCATTTATGTTTTATCCTATGGGCAATATGAGACCACTGAATTTTATTGAATAGGGGAGTGGTTTGAGAAGGGAAAGCACTTCTGCAGTTCTGTGAGGCAGGAAAAAAGGGCATGCCTAGTGTCTCCAGCACAGAGAGCCTGACTCAATTTAGCAGTATAGGGCTCAGAGAGACTCCTAAAATGAAAGATAATTTTTTGACTCTAACACCACAGTCTGTTTAGAAGTACTATGCCCAGAAATAACTGGCAATTAGCAAATGGAGAATAACATCTAGATACATGCCATAAACCATTCAAATAGGTTCTGAGATCATTGGCTCATCAATCTGTTCTTGATCAATCTAGTCAAGTGTTTGAATGCAGGGCCAGCTGACTGGCTCAGTGAATTGAGAGCCAGGCATAGAGATAGGAGGTCCTAGGTTCAAATCTGGCCTCAGACTCTTCCTAGCTGTGTGATCCTGGACAAGTCACTTAACCCCCTTACCTAGTCTATACCACTCTTCTGTCTTAAAATCAACACGCAATATTGATCTATGATGGAAGGTAAGAGTTTAAAAAAAAGTTTGAGTGCCAAAGAGAGAAGAGACTTTATATTTGGTTTTAGAGGCAATAGGAAACCAGTGGAATCTATTGAGTAGGGAAATATCATGATCAGACTTGCACTTTAGGAAAATCACTTTATCTTTTGGGTTGGGAATAGATGAGCAAATGACGTATCAAATATTCTATCAAGGCCAACACTCCTCACATAATGGATATGGAAACTAAGACCCAAGGTTATTAAGTGACTTGTCTAACATCACTCAGATAAGTGTCAGAGGTGAGATTTGAACCTAGATACTCTGACCGGAGATAGTGCTATTTATACTGTACTATTCCCCTTTCGTAGGGGAGATGGATGTTTAAAGTTGAATATCCAAGTGACATCTCAAAGTCAATATATCTAAAACTGATACTTTGCTCCCAAATGTATCCCTCTTCCAAATTTTTCTATTTCTATTGAGAGCAGAACCATCTTTCCAGGCACTCTGGTTCACATCACTAGCATCATCTTCATCTCCTCACTCTCATGTATTCCACATTACCAATCAGTTGCCAAATCTTTTGCTTTCTGTTTCTACAATGCATCTTGCATCCATCTCATTTTCTCCTCTCCTAGGACCACCATCTTAGTTCATGCCTTCATCAAGTCTCCTAATTGTTCTCCTAGCTTCAAGCCTCTTCCTTATTTGCTCATTTATTCCCAATCTAACTGATAAAGTGGTTTTCTTAAAATGCAAATCTGATGGTGACATTGCCCTACTCAATAGATTCCACTGGGTTCCTATTACTTATACAATCAAATACAAATTCTCTTTGGTATTCAAACTCTTGACAGTCTGGCACCAACCTACATTTGTAGTCTAATTATGTCACCCACCTTCATGTCCACTGTGGTTCAACTAAGGTGGCCTTCTTTCTGTTCCTCCTCAGTCATCACAGAATACTACTCCCACCTTCTGGTACAAGCTGTCTCCCATGGCTGTGATGTACTTCCACCTCACCTCTTATCTCTCAGAATCCCTAGTTTACTGCATGATGCAGTTCAAACACTACTTTCCACATGAAACTTTGACCTTCTCTTCTCTTCCCAGGGTCTGAAGCCACCTAAAATATTATATTTTGTAGCCTTTTTGTCCAAAAATAGAATGATCTTCCTCTGAAGGGAGGTAGTTGATTTCTCCATGCTTCAAACAGAGGTTGGATTACTTTTTGGGCATGTTGTAGTAGAGATTTCCTTTCATGTATAGGTTGCACTTGATGGCTAACCAAGTTCTTTATAGCTCTCAAATTCTGTGATTTTGTGATTCTGAATATTTGATCCATATTCCTGTTGTGTCCTCTGGCTAGTCTGTAAGGATCTCTAGAGAATGACTTTTTCATTATTTTTTTTCTCTCCAGCATCTAGCACAGTGACCAGTACATTGTAGACATATAATAAATGATTGTTGATGTGATTGAGTGAACCTCTCAAGATGACAAAGGGAATAAAATCCTCTGACTCAGAACTCAGTATTCTTCTACTACATCGCATGCAAAATATACTATTGAGCTATAAGAAATAGAGCATCTTGATTCTATGACCTCTAACTTCTGGGCCCATCTAGATACTTGCATAAAATATTTGAATTTTGGCTTGTAATCCTAATGTCTTTCTTATCACTCATTTCTCAATCCCTTCTGATTTGGCTGCTGACCTCACTATTCAACTAAAACTGCTTTCTCCAAGGTCACCAACAATAATTTAATTAATAAATTAAAATGGATCTGATTTCTTATCCTTCTTGGCTACTCTGCAGTATTTGATACTCCTTTCTCTTAGATACTTTCTCTTGGAACATATCGAAGGACTTTTCCTGTCTTCTTTATTTGATAATCTTCCATTTCCAACTCCTAATGGATCTGAATGGACTCCAAAGCTCTACCTTAGGCCCTCTTTTCTTATCTTCTCTCTTGAAGATTTCCAGCAGGTCCCATCATTTCAGTTTTTTTCTATGCCAGTGACTCTCATATATATATATATATTCACTCTCCAAATTTCTCCTACAATACATGGCTGCCTATAATAATAATACGCTGTCTCCTACTGGATAGCTCTTAAGCATCTCAAATGCAAAATATCCCAAACAGTATTGATTTCCTCCCCTAAGCCTTCTCCTGCAGGCTGCAAAGCTACAGTTCCTTATAGGCATCCAAGTTTACCACCTCAGAATTGTCCTTTGTTCTCTCTCCACACTCACCTTCCATATATAACCAGTTCTCATATTTTATCAGTTCTTCCTCCATATCATATCTTGCATCTGTTCTCATCTCTTTGCTCCCATGTTGTTCTCTTGTGTCTGACTCTTCATGATCCTATTTGGGTTTTTCTTGTCAGAAATACTGAGTAGTCTGTCATTCCTTTCTCCAGGGTATTTTACAGATGAGTAAACTGAGGCAAATAGAGTTAGAGGCCTTTTCTGGAGTTGTACAACTAGTATTTGAGGCCAGATTTGAACTTAAGAAGATGAGTCTTCCTGACTTCAGGCCTGGCTCTTTTTCAGCTGTGCCACTTTGTTGCTCCTATGGCCACCATCCTATATGAGGTCCTCATCACTTCTGGTATGACTGCAACAGCTTTCTAATCAGATCACTGGCTTCCCATTTATCTTTTATCCAATATGTTCTTTACTTAATATGTTAGGAACTATGATTCCATCAATAAGGAAGAAGCCTTAATGTGGAAGCTTTTCTCTACCAAAACAGATTTCAGTCTTGTAGATTACCCTGGGAGAAGGGAATACTTTAGAGACAGAGAAGTTAAGTGACTTAGCTTTTTGATCTCTGAATTTGACATTCCATCTCCCACCTCTGTATATTTGCTCCTCATGCTGTTCCTCATGCTTGGAATGCCCTACCTTTTTTATCTCTACCTTTTAGAATATCTAGCTTTATTCAAGGCTTAGCTCCTATACTTCTAGTTTATTGCATTCTCTGACATCATTAGCAGGGAAACCCTAGAGATTGATGTGAGATAAGGAAAACAAACATACAGTTTGTGGAGTATGGAAGTTTGCAGAAAAGGCAGTGATAGGATGGCCAGTGGATATGTAAGCAGAATCTCAAGTGAGCCCTATGAGTCTCAGAGAAGGGAATAAAACAGAAAGGGTTTTTGTTTTGTCTCCTATCACTGCCTTACTGATTCTGGGGTCAGAAGCAACAAATAAAGAGATGAGGGGTAGAATATGAACATTAAAATCAGGTTGGGATGTGGACTGCCTCAATGACTATTTATATTAGATTGTAATACATACTGTGACAAAGGGGAGGAAAGCCAACTTTTAGCACTCAATACCATAAAGTGGCATAGATTGCCATATTAAAGCAAAGGGGAAAGGAGAAAATAAGAGGGAGAGAAAGAAAAGATCAAAGAGGCATTTTTTTTTGCTTCATTTCTGGTTTTAGAGCTTATTGAACAACCAGCCCAATCCTTCATAGGGCCCATCCCCACTAGGGACATACATGGCTTATATAAACTAGTTTCTGTGACAGAGAGGATATAGTCCAAGTTTATTTGTGATTTTGGCTGCATTCATTGCATTGGGGAGCTCTTGTTTGTTAGTGAAAACTATTAAGATGGAATACAAGTAAAATGGACCTTATTGATAAGACGTTCAGTCTGCCAACCTGGAGGAACATGAGTTTTTATGAAATAAAGGGAATTGTATATTGGTGAATGAGTCACGGTCTGAAAAGGGGATGTGTTTGCAGTCTACCTTTAGATGTCAAATTTATAATGTAATAGGAACTGACCCAAGGAAATTAGGACTGAAGTTGCCTGAAGTCCCAGTGGACCTTCCCTAATAAAGATGTTCTTATAGCTAAAGTCGATCTTTTCTACAGCAAATCCTCATTATTCTATGAGACCCAGAAGATCCTAGAGAATCCTATCCTTCAACCCCCTAAGGGTTGGAGAGGCTGACTCCAGAAATGGGTTGTAAGCAGCCTCTTTGTAGGTTGCAGAAGTTCCTGAGTGTGAGCAAGACAGGCTCTTAAGGGCTTCTTCCTTTTGGAAATTATCTTTGAAATGGAGAAATGTATTTTCTGCTACATAAATGTAGATGATGTTGCCTTCATGCTCATTGATAGGTTATGACCAATAAATATTGAGAACCTACCATGTGTCAAACATTGTGTTGAGTACTATAAATTAAGACAAAAGCTAATTAATATGATCTTAAGGATCTTTAGTCAAAGAAGACAACATGTGTGTATATACATATGGATATGTAAAAATATACACATATGTGTAAATATAGGTGTATATATTATTGTATTTATATATACCTATATTTACATGCATGTGTAATCTGTATGTACATATTACACATATAAATAAATCGCACGTTTGTCTATATAAATTTCTACACCTATGTATATGCCTCCATATATATCATGTAACATCCTTATACATAAATTCTGGCTACACATGTGTTTATACCCATATGTGAATGCATGCCACATTGTATGAACCATTTAATTATACATGTATCAATGTGCATATTTAGAAGAATTCATAGAAATATGTGTGTGTGTGTGTACGCGATGCTTTATTTGCTTATACTGAGAATTCCTCAAACATAGACCACTTCATTTGTGTATGCATATGTGCCCACCTTGGTGTGTATATCTGTATGTGTGTATCCATATCTATATAACCATAAATATACATATACACTTGCATGTGTAGTAAATAAATAAAAGGTAATTTGGGAGAGAATTAATTAACAGAATCAGGAAACTTTTCACGTAGAAAATAGCACTGGAGCTGAACTTTGAAGGATGCTAATGATTCTGAGAAGCACATGTTAGACAGGAACTCATTCTAGGCATAGGAAACAGCCTATGCAAAAGAAAGGATATGGGAAAATTACACATAAAGAAAAATAGAAATCCAGTTTGATTAGACTATAGTGTAACTAAAGCAAGAATAATGTATAATAAGATAGTAGTAGGAAATTTGAAGTTAGAAGGGAAACATGCTAATGAATGGGGAAAGAGATGCAGTCATATTTGGGGGATAATACTTAATCTTTAGGGGCAAAGTGTGGTAAGTTGGAGGAGTGTTGACTTGGAAGTCAGACAACCTGAATTTATAGACTGCTTTGGACATGACCTGTATGTTATTGGACAAAACATCTAACTTCCCTGGATCTCAGTTTCTTCATCTATAAAATGAGATCATTAAACCAGATAGCCTCTACGGTCCTTTCCAGATCTAAATCCTGTGATCACAACTGCAAAATTTTGACCTGATTAATTCAGATCATTGATTTGAGAAACTCTCTTTTTTGTCTGTCTTGGACAATTAGCCCCAACAGACACATTGTATAGCTTCCACTGAATTCTACAGTTGACATCTGCCTTTTTGTACCCTGACCTTCATTTTCCCTCACATTTGGGTACTTATTGTACTTACCATGCCATGTTCATTACCCTAGTTTCCTTCTTGAGGTGACCTTGAGAGGTTAATGCCAGCTCTGAACTTGCACACTTGGCTTTCAGCAAATAGCTAATTAACCAGGCATCCTCACTGGCCACCCTTCCCCTGCTGAAACCACCTTTCTGCCATGAACTACATGTTAGCCTCTGAGGTGGGTCGAGCTAATTAAGATATATTGTCTTGATTGTCTGGTGGCATTTTCCCCCCACCCAGAAAGGTTAGGATGCAAGGTAATTGAAATTGTGTTCTAGTGCATTTCATGGCAGAAGTAGCTGCTCCAAGTGCCCCTAATGAGGAAGCTCTGGTCAGAAAGAGAACACAACTGCATTATTTAGATGTTATAAATCATCAGCTCTTTGCCAGGACAGTGCCTGGCTCAGGATGACTGATGCTCCAGCAGAGATAGTCTGAGAGTTCATGTTCAGCCTCACTAAACTCTCAGATTCTTTAGGTCCTCCTGGACTGCATCCCAATTTTCATAGGAAAATAACAACAACAATAATGGTTCTTGTTATATACAATAACAACAACTTGAATATATAGCACTTTGCTCCCAATGACTTTGTAAGGTGGTGAATATATTAGGATTCTGTAGCAGCCCACTCCTAACTAGGGGCAAGGGGAACAGTCAGTCTTGGGCATGCTCAGTAGTGCTCATGGCTGGGAAGGCCTCTGACCCTTGACCCCAGCTTCTCCCAGGTTAGGCGGGAAAACAGGTTTCTTTGTTCTCCCCTGGTTAAGAGAAACCACACCTATGCCTTGTCATTGACCAATGAGGGTCATCCCTATGTACTACGTAGCAAATGGTATTTATGGCCCAGCAAGCTCCGCCTTGCTCTCTCTGCTCTGCTCTTCCTTCTCTTTCAGGCTACCTGATGGCTGTCCTTGCAGGAGCTTAGCCTCTGGCCAAGCTCCATCTTTAATCTTTCTCTATTCACCTCTCTGACCTGTGTGGTATGGATCTCAGGACTGGAAAAGCCTACCCAATGGTCCTTTGATCGGAGCTTAGCTGTGGCTCATTGATAATTAATAAAGACTCATTCTGACCACCTCATATCTCTAATAGGACTCCGTCACTCCCCTCGTGGTATCAAAACTTCTATCCTGTCTCTATCTTCCTAGCTTGTGGCTTCTCTCCCCTCTGAGAGAGAGCTAACAGATTCCTATTGTACAGGTAAAGAAAATGAGGTAAAAAGAGATAAGTGACCTGCCTGTGGTCCTAGTGCTGGTAAGTGTCTGTGGCAGGTTTTGAATATAGGTCTCTTTACTTTGAATCTGGCACAATTCCCATGATGTCAAATATCTTGAGTTTGCTGCCTTTTCAGGACTACATTGTTTAGCCATGAGCTCTATCTAATTAATATAGGAAGTGTAGTCAAATGACAAGAGCTATACACTATTAACTAAAAGAACTGGATTTAAATTCAGGAGAAGGAGGAGTAATGGTGGTATGGGGTAGTAATAGTGGTGGTGGTGGTAGTAGTAATAGAATAGTAGTAGTAGTAGTAGTAGTAGTAGTAGTAGTAGTAGTAGAGTAGTAGTAGTAATAGTAGTAGTAGAAGAAGAAGAAGAAGAAGAAGAAGAAGAAGAAGAAGAAGAAGAAGAAGAAGAAGAAGAAGAAGAAGAAGAAGAAGAACAACAACAACAACAACAACAACAACAACAAGAGGAATTAGAGGAGGAGGCGGAGGAGGAGGAGATGAGAAGAAGAAAAGAAGAAGGTATTTTTTTCAAGTTCTGAATATCTGAGTTCTTCAACTAATCTCCATATGGAAAATTCTTAAGGCCCTTTACCCTTTCTTCTTGGGCACACTCTAGAACAGCAATGAGTTTCCTTAAATGCAGATCAACAAAGATTTAAAAACAGTATGGCAGATGTAGCCAAACAAAGGAATACTGTATGTCCTAAGTATTCCCACATGCTCCATATGTCTTATGCAACCCAAGATTACATTAGCTTGTTTATCTGTTACATCACATAAATGGCTCATGTTAAGTTTGAGATATTTTTTAGGCAAACCCCTGATATAGCCTCCATCCTTTATATATAAAGTATTTTTTTCCAACTTGCATTTTAAAACTTAACATTTATCCTTACTAGGGAGCTGCTATGGAAGTTAGGTAGTGTGGTGAATAGAGTACCCAACCTGGAGTCAAGAAGACATCTTCCTTGTTATAGAATTTTCTGTTTAGCCAGGCCAGAGGAAACCACAAGTCACTTAGAGCAAGAAAGGAAGGAGATTTATTAAGCATGGACCCAGACAGGATCTTTCCTCAAAGTTCTAAGCCCTGAGTTCTGGGGCTCTGGCTATTTAATACACAATTGATTGGGGAGGGTTTCCATGATACATATATAATAATAGTTTCCATGGATTATGAACACAAACATGACAGGCAAGTTTGGGCATCAGAATATAGGCAAGGACAGACATCAAGGGATCAGGTAGATTTTTAAAGTCCTTAGCATGGTACAAACAGTATAAGTCCAGAACATAAATCCATCATGGATTTGCCAGGTTGCAGCACTGTAAGTAAGACTGGCTATGAAGTGGAAACACTTGCTTTGTTCTGGAATTCCAGCAGATACAAGGGGAGAAGGGACTACTGGTCACCCTATTGTAGCAAGCTTCTGGGTGAGTCAGCCTAGCAAAGCCAACCCTTAGAGCATAAGGGGGTCGCTAAAAGGGGAGACCTGAAGATTTTACACTACAGTCTGAGTTCAAATCCAGCCTCAGATACTTACTAGCTATATGACCCCAGGCAAATCAGTTTAACTCTGCTTGCCTCAGTTCTTCAACTATAAAATGAGTTGGAGAAGAAAATGGCAACCACTCCAGTATCTTTGCCAAGGAAACCTCTAATGAAATTACAAAACATTGGACATGTCTGAAAAGACTGAACAAAGGAAGAAGTTAGGCTTTACAGTGTTTAGAGCATAGGACTTGGAGTCAGTAAGACATGAGTTTAAAATCTCTTTGATACTTCCTGTGGGCAAGTCAGTTAACATCTCTGTTCCTCAGTTTACTCATCCATAAAAAGGATATAATATATAATGCGGATAATAAATAATAAAATCTCAAAAAATTACTTTGAGGATTAAATGAGTTAACATATACAAAGTTTTATAGACCTTAAAGTATTATAGAAATAAATACTAGCTGTCTACTAAAGCTTGTGCTTCTGTGTTAAATTATAACTCATAAGACTAGACTCAATTCAACCTTTTGCATGAATTTAGATTCTAATTGTTATCTAATATCTAAGATATTTGCTCATTTTCCTAGTTATTTCATTATCTAAAAATTTGATTAAAATCACATTCATGACTTTATCCAAGTCATTGACACATCTTGGAAGAAGAGTTATTTGTTTTAAACTCACATTTTCAATTAGATGATCATTTACTAAGTACCTTACATACCAGAAATTGTACTGGGGTCTAGAATTATAACAACAAAAATACCTCAGTATTCGTCTCATAAGATCACAAAATTCTTTTATTGGCAGAGGTTGAAAACAATAATGAATAACAAATGAATAATAATATATGAAACAAATATGATCAATGTCAAGCTTGAATGGAACAGCTGTAAAAATCAGGAAAGATCTCTGCAAGGAAGTAGTAATTGACTTGAGAACTGAATACTTTTTTTTGGTTGTTCTTTTTGTTGTTCAGTCATTGCAGTGTCTGATTCTTTATAATTCCATTAAGGGTTTTCTAGGCAAAAATGTAGGAGTGACTTACAATTTCCAGAAGAGGAAATTGATATAAACAAGGTTAAGTGACTAGCCCAGGACCATACAGTTAGTAAGTATTTGAGGGCAGATTTAAACTCATGAAGATAAGTTTTCCTGATTCTAAGTGTGCTCTAGCCACTGCATCACTTAGCTGTCCTTCCTTGAAGGATCTGAGGTATTTATAAGTGAAGAACATTAAATAGCCTAGTTTGAGACCTACCAGAGGAATAATGTCACAAAACCTCAAGGTGAAGATTGCATACCTGAGAACATAATAATATCAAAAGCTACTGAGAGGTCAAGAAGGATGAAGATTGTGGCTGCTGGATTTAGTAATAAGGAAATCTTTAGTAACCTTGGAGTATTTTCGATCAAGCTTAGAAGCCAGATTGCAAGACAGAAGGAGTGAGATTTGTGAAAGTGGAAGCAACCAGTGGAGATAGAATTTTCCCCCCTAAGAATGTGACAATGAAAAAAGAATCTATATATAGATATTTAAAGTCTATAGATGAATAATAGTAACTACCACACTTCTATAGTGCTAAACATTTTGTAGTTATTATCGCCTTTAATTTCTATAAGTCTTTTAATTTTTTTCTATAAGTCTTGAAAGGTAGTTGCTTTTATTATCCCTATTTTATTGATAAGGAAACTGAGGCAAAAAAGTTAAGTGGCTTACCAAGGGTCACAAAGCTAGTAAGTATCTAAGGTCAAATTTGAACTCAGATCTTCCTGGCTCCCAGTACTCTATCTAGCTCCATTTAACTACTGGATAGAGAGCTGTGACAATAGCTAGGAGAGTGATAAAATCAAGTGAATTTTTTTCAAAATTGAGGAAAATTTTGCACATTTCTTTGGCTCCTTCAGGTTTATAAAATACTTTCTTCATAACCATCATAATGGGTTACTAACCCCACTTTATTGATGAGGAAATAGGCACAGATAAGTTAAGTGACTTGCCTAGGCACATAGGGGTAAATGTCAAAATTGAAACTGAAGCTACAGAGAGTAGAGATAAATTCATTTTAAGATATGATGCTGCATATTGATCTTTAGTTTCTCAGTCTCTGAATTGTGGTGTTGTGTGGAAATGAGTAAGCTTTATTACAAGCAGATAAAGGCATTGTCATCACTCCCTGAAAAGGGTCAGGGAAAACTCTTCTCAGAGGAGAGTTTACAGTGACATTTGAGAAAAAATGAAGACAAATTTCAGTGTCATCCCCGCTTTCCAAGATGAGACACATGTATAACCAGACCAGTCCACTGCGAGTGCTACACTTCTTGCTAAAGAGCAGAGCCATTTTCTACCAAACGTTGCCTGAACCCATTGTTATTCAAGGGAGATCTCTGGTGCGTCTTTCCTCTCATCCCTGGCATGGTACAGGGGACCCCACAGAATAACATGAGTCTTTCCCTGACCTCAGGCAGTTTACAGTTGAACAGAGTATATGACACAGACTTCTATCATTTGAACAGATATATTTATAGGAGGAACTCTCAATTATGCTGCTTTGGGGGGAAATAATTAATATCCACTGAATTACCTGGCACATGGAGAATTCAAGTGAGTTACCTAGAGTTAAACAGTCAATTCATGTCAGGACTCGAAATCAGTTCTTCCTGAATTTGAAGTTGCTTCTCTCTTCACTCTGAAAACACTGTCTCTCAGTTTCGTCATAAAGGTTATGATTTGGCCAGTTCTATCTCCAATTGCATGTGACTATGTCTTGATGAAATGATTGCACTTAAAAGTATACAAATATATTATAAATGAAAGACATGTCAAAGGTTGTTTTAGCAGACACCGCTATTGATACCTGGTTCTATAAATGAGAATTCTACCCTGTCTCCAATGCCTCCTTCCTATCAATACCAATAGTCTTTCTTACTTATAGATCTGCTTATGTCACTTTTATGATTCAAAACCTTCACTGACTCTTATGGCTTCCTTAATAACATTTCAACCCCTTTTCCTGGCATTCAAGGCCCTCCACAGCCGGATGTCTAATGTTCTTTTTTGTCTTTGATCATATTATTGCCCTCACTGTGCTCAAAATGCCAGTCAAACTGGACTACTCTCCCCACCTTTTCCTGAACATGGACTTCAATTTCCACTGCTGTAATTTCTGCTCAGCCTCTTTCTTCAGTCTTCCTTTTAATCAGTTGACTTCCTGCCCACCTTCACCACCCAACACATAACACAGAAGCCTGATTCTTGCTAGTACATGAGTTTCTCTCTTGGATTTCAAATAGCTCTTTGTTCTCCGTGGCTCTCTACTATTAGCATTTATCATGTATATCATCATTATCTTTACTGGTGTCTTGTGAAGAGCCATAACTAGTTTATGACAAATAGAGCTGGTTCCTAGGCATCTACACTGGGTGAAGAGGGTGGATATGCAGTGTGGTGTTTCCTTCCCTTTGTGAGATCCATCTCTGTGCTAACTGCCGAGGAACTCTGGGAACAACTGTGAATTTCCTTTATGGCACCCTCCCTTGCTACCCTAGGACTGTGCTCTGTGACTCCAGTCTCAGCACCCAACTTGACTGCAGGATCGCCAAGAGAAGGGTCAGGGTCCTATCCAAACTCTGTTTCTTTGGTCTCTGGCATGGTGCTCTGTGCACAGCTCATACATAATCCACGTTTTGGTTTTATGTTCCCACTGGGGAATCAGATTGTCGCTGGGTAGTATGCATCCCGGTGGGCTGTGTGCAGATATTATATGTGCCTGTGGTCAGGAAGCAATTAAAGCATCATTGTAGATTCCCTGAGTCCATCCTGCTTCCTATAGAGCAGACTTGATTTGATTTGGCAGTCGGCCTCTCTTCTCTCTGCGAGAAGCTCCATTTAATCTGTTGCACAGGACTGCAGTTCCCATTTCACTCCAGCTGCAGAGCGACTACTGCCTCCACCAAAATGCCTGAGCTCATAACTTCTCTCTGCCCTCCGAAGTCATTGCTCCAACTACTTGAAGGAGCTATCCACGCGAGCAGCTGATAGCAGAGGCAGTGATGCATTTCCCTGATGAGGTGCCTGCTTGGACTCAGGATAATGAATTGTTTGGTGGCTCCCGATTAGATATTAACCCACTGAAGCCTGACCTAGAAAGGGTGGCCTCTGGCTCACTGAGCAACTGAGCACCTGTGGCCAGTCACTGGAAGCAAGAATCACCCCCAAATTGGGGATTCGTTCATTGATCTCTGAGCAATTTGGGAATTTAAGGGCTGTCAATATTGGCTCCCACCTTTCATACATTGGAACCTTGCATCCAAAAAGGATTTAGAGAGTGCAAAAAGTCTTACTGAGCACTCCCTAGGTCATGGGCACTCAAGATATTCACATGCTCAAGTAAGGAATGACATGGAAGGGACTTCGGGACAATAAGTAGTGTTTTGTGAAGTGCCAAAGATGGCATTTAAACCCAAAGTGGTCTCTTATAATCAGAGAAATGCAAATCAAAACAACTTCAAGGTATCACCTCACACCTAGCAGATTGACTAACATGACAGCAATGGAAAGTAATGAATGCTGGAGGGGATGTGGCAAAATTGGGACATTAATGCATTGCTGGTGGAGTTGTGAATTGATCCAACCATTCTGGAGGGCAGTTTGGAATTATGCCCAAAGGGCACTAAGAGACTGTCTGCCCTTTGATCTAGCCATAGCATTTCTGGGTTTGTACCCCAAAGAGATCATAAGGAAAAAGACCTGCACAAGAACATTCATAGCTGCACTCTTTGTGGTGGCAAAAAATTGGAAAATGAGGTGATGCCCTTCAATTGGGAAATGGCTGAACAAATTGTGGTATATGTTGGTGATGGAATACGATTGTGCCCAAAGGAATAATGAACTGGAGGAATTCCATGGGAACTGGAATGACCTCCAGGAAGTGATGCAGAGTGAGAGGAGCAGAACCAGGAGAACATTATATACAGAGAGTGATACACTGTGGTACAATCTAACATAATGGACTTTTCTATGAGCATCAATGCAATGATCCAATGATCCAGGACAATTCTGAGAGACTTATGAGAAAGAATGCTATCCACATCCAGAGGAAGAACTGTGGGAGCAGAAACAGAAGAAAAAGAACTCCTTGATCACATGGGTTGATGAGGATATGATCACGCTAGTGCAAATATCAATAATATGGAAATAGTTCCTGATCAATGACACATGTAAAAACCCAGTGGATTGTATGTCTGCTATGGGAGGGAGGTGGGGTTAGGGGAGGGAAAGAACAAGAATCTTGTAACCATGGGAAAATATTCTAAATTAATTAATTAAATAAAGTTTTCCAAAACTAAAAAAAATAAAAAAATAAACCCAAAGGGGAAGGTTCCCTTTGGTCAGTTGCTCACATCAAATAACCAATTGATTTTTCTCAGGACTTCTGATTTTATCAAAGTGGGGAGCTCCCAATATAAAAACTCTTCCTTAATGCATATCAGTTGCTCTCAGCTCCTCACTATCCCCTTGGTTCTCAATGCTTTATAATTTGGCATCACCCCCACCAAGCTACCAAAACAGCTCTCACTAGAGGGTCTAAGGGTCCTTTTACTCGCATTTCCCAGTTATGGTATAATGGAGATTCTTTTCCAGTATGGATTGTACTAGTTGAACAACAGGATACAGTGCAATAAAGCATTGTTTGTAATTAGAGATGGGGTTCAAATCCAAGCTCTGCTATTTCCTGTCTGTAACCTCAGGCAAGTTGCATAACTTCCCTAGGTTTCAGGTTCCTCATCCATAAAATGTGAATGTTGGACTAGACCTCTCAAGTCCCTTTCAGTTCTCCTCTATGATCCTATGAAATAATCACAGAGATCTCTTCCATCTTTCCAAGAGAATGTCATCTTCTGAATTCCCTTCTATCTTCCTTCCCACTCCCACCTTCAGCTTCCTTTCATGCATGGTCTTCCTCATTAGAATGTAAGCTCTCTGAGAGCAGGGACTGTCTTTCCTTTTTGCTTGTCTTTCTATTACCTTTGCTCAGCACAATACCTATTACATAGAAAGAAAATAATAAAGACTTGTTGACTGGCTGCCTAAAGGAGATTAAAAAGGTATAAATGACAGAATATTTTTAAAGAAATGAAGTTTTAATACTTTTTAGTGTCCTTTGCCGGTTCTTTGCCAAGCAGATAAAGAATAATTAATGTGAACTTATCAAAAGTTATATAAATTCAAGCAATACTGGCTTTGGAAAGACTTATTAATGCCAAGGATGATGTCTATGTCAATCAGAGCAACCAGAAGCAGTGGGTAAAAGTTGCAGAGGCTCCAATTGCTGCTTAATTTGGGGGAAAATGAATGGTTACAGCTAGCTCAAAGTGAAATGTCCTCCCTCTAGAAGCAATGGGTCCTCCTCATTAGAGAGGTCTTTAAGCCATCCTGGATGATCAGTTGCTAGGCAGTTTAAAGTGAAGAAGAGGTCCTTGTTCAGCTCTAGGATCCCATGACTGATGAATTCCCTTCCAAGTGAGAATTTGTGCACACGCATGCTTGCCTATACGAGATTTGCCCATGGTCATACAGCTAATACTATCAGAGATACAATTTGAAACCAAGTCTCTCCTGGCTTGAGTCCTTTGCTCTATCAACCAAGCCAAACTACCTCTACTGAAGGATCTATAGGCAAGAACATCTTGATGGCATAGTAGAAAGAATGCTGTTCCCAGAGTCAAGTTGTTTGTTTTTATTCAGCTGTTTCAGTTATATCTGACTCTTAGGGACCCCATTAGGAGTAATCTTGGTAAAGATACTGGAACGATTTGCCATTTCCTTCTCCAGGTCATTTTATAGATGGCACACATGACAAAACTGAGGCAAACAATGCTAGTGACTTACCCAGGGTCACACAGCAAGGATGTATTTGAGGGCAGATTCAAAGTCAGGCAGATGAATCTTTTTGATTTCAGACCTAGCACTCTATCTACTGTGTTATCTACCTACTCAGGAATCAGATCAGAAATCAAATCATGCCTTAGTCATTTCCTAGCTATGTAACCTTGAGGAAGTCACTTAACCTCCCTCAAATTCAATTTTCCAAACAATAAAATGGAGATAATAATAGCCCCAAATTCTGAGGGTTGTTGTAAAAGTAATAAAAATAGCTAGCAGGTATATGCAAGCTATTTCAGTTTGTAAAATATTTTACATGTTATCTCTGTTGATCCTTACAATCACCCTGGGAGTTAGGTACTATTATTATTTCTGTTTTACAGATGAGGAAACAAGGCACTTAACTTCCCTGAGATTCAGTTTCCCAATCTGTAAAATGGGAATAATAATAGCACCTAACTCCCAGGGTTATTGTGAAGGTAATAAAAATAGTTAGAATGCATGTGCTTGCTTTTCAGGTTCATAAAACATGTTATATGTTTTCTCTGTTTATTCTCACAACAATCTTATAAGGCAGATGCTAGTATTATCATCATTTTACAGATGAGATAACTGAGGCAAATATAGGTTAAGTGATTTGCCCAAAGTCAATGCTTCAAGCAAGATTTGAACCTAGGTCTTCCTGACTTCAAGTCCAGCACTCTATGCCACTTACCTGCTTCAGGAGTGAATGAGTTAAACATATAAAGTGCTTTGAGAACCTTAAAATACTATGTAAATGCTAGCAGAAATTATTATTTCATTCATTCAGGTATTTTTTTTTTCTTCAGGAGGAAAGAAACTACACTGAGGATAAGTAGCTCAAATAAACAAAGCAACAATATTAGCAGCATAGGTAACTGTCCTTAGGCCTCTTTTCAAGGTGCTCAGGACCTTAGCTTCAGTAATTAACCCAGCTCCCTCCTCTCTTGTCCTTCCCCAGACTCATCCCAGCTCTCACCACCACCTTCTCCTCAGTGTCCTTGCTAATTCGACAAAGTTAATACCTGATTAATAAACCCGATGATAGAAGAGTTCCTGGATGAGCTGTATCCCCCATTTACAATCTGCTGCTGATTCAAAAATTATGTTCAGTTCAGTAATAATTGATGGAAATGGTCTCTTCTTCTCTGTGGCTGATTTGCTTTGTAATTGTGATTTAATAATGTAAATATCACTTGTTTTCTTCTCAAGATGAATTGCCTTCTGATTTGCTAAGCGCTTAGCTCTGGAGGCTGTACTCTCTCTTTTCACAGGATTCTGGGAGAGCATTAGCCCACTTTCATCCCAGCTTTGTTTACTGTATTCTTCTTTCTGGGTTTTTTATTTTTTTAATATTATTAAAGGGCAAGGGAGAAATTCAATTTGATTTAATAAGTATTTATTTAATTCTCCATGCAAAGCCCATGGAAATATCTAAAGAAAGAAAAGTATACACACTCCTAAAAATTTCCTTGTCAGTCTGATGAATGTAGACTCTTTAGGGCTAGAAGGAAATTTCAAGATTCTATATGTTAAAAACTGTCATTTTGCAGAGTTGGAAATGGAGACTAAGAGATATGCCGACAGGAATCTCAGGTTCATGTCCCACCTCCAGTACTTTCTGTGTTTTCTTCTTCCACATTATTGGTCAATCTCTCACTATTCATGACCCCTGTTTTCTTGGCAAATACTGGAAAGATTTGCCATTTCCTCCTCTGGTTCATTAGATAAATGGGGACACTAAGGCAAAGAGAGTTAAATGGCTTGCCCAGTTACATTTTACGCATAGCATAGTAGTGCTACACAAAGCACAGCTAATAAGTGTCTGAGGCAGGATTTGAACTTGTGAAGATGATTATTCCTGATTCCAAGCCCAGTGCACCACCTAGTTGCTCCTTTCTTCCTCCAAAATGAAGTTCAAAGCATAAGACAAATGGCTGGAAGGTAGGCTATTCTAATCCTTTCATTCTGCAGATAACAATAAAGTCCTGCAAAAGTAAAGGATAATATAATGAAAAGGGTAGTAGGTAGCAGAATTTGAAAACAGGCTACCACACTAAATCTTGACCCAGTCCATTCTTGTAATTGAATACATTCTCAAATTGGTGGAGGCCAGAGAAGCTGTCTGACACATTAAGTGAAACCTAGTTCACATTGAGAGAGAGAGAGAGAGAGAGAGAGAGAGAGAGAGAGAGAGAGAGAGAGAGAGAGAGAGAGAATGGGAATGGGAATGAGAATGAGAGACAGAGAGACAGACAGAGAAAGTAATGCATGTTATAGAACATAGTGAGCACAGAGACAAGAATACTCTTCCATTAGCTTTTAGGCCTTCTGGGTTCCATTGTTGGCCCAGGGTTCACCAGTATCTATTCAGTTTCTTCCTCTCTGCTCATTATACTCCTTTTATCATTATGGAAATATATCTTCAAAGAACACTGACCAAACCATCTAGGTTTCCAATCAGGCATGTTTTAGGGAAGGCAGAGAAGAATACCATTTTCCCAGGTATGGACTATGCTCTCACATTTTTAAAAAAATCTGATAATCATTTATCTCTAAAATATTATTCCAATCTACCCATTAAAGAAAGGGATTGGGGAGAGGGAGAAAGGTGAAGTGTGGGAAGAAAGAAGAGTAAGTTGTCAAAACCTGTAGAAAATAGAGTGTCCTAAAAGAAAAGGAAGAATTAATTTCCTCTATTAGTACAAGACATTACCCTCAGACACACACAGTCTTTCATAATTGTCAAAACGTCTTTCTCTTCCTTGTCACTATGTCGTGTGGGATGTGCTATATTGCTCAGTGACAGATGATAACCGCCTATTGCTAAAGTGCCACAGCACTGTGTGTCTTCTTGGCAATGTTCAGAATTCAGACAAGCTTCCCTGTCTCACAGGCTGGGGTAGAAGGACATTAAAAAAAAATATATATATATATATATATATACACACATATATATTATTGATGCTTAAAAAAATAACCTTGATGTCATTCCTCAGTATTATTCCCAATAGAACCTTTTCTTGTAACAAAGAAAAATATATGAGCAAGTTTATTTTTTTGTTGTTGTTGTTTTTATCAGTTAATTTTGTATTTGTCATTTTAAGTCTGTCTCATGGATCTAAAAAAAAAAAATCATAGCCATAAGCACAAAACAGGAGAGGCATGGTTAGTTAACCATTGTGCTAAAGAGATTTAGGGGGTTAACAAAGAGATAATAAGGAAAAAGACTTGTACAAGAATATTCATAGCTGCGCTCTTTGTGGTGGCCAAATATTGGAAAATGAGGGGCTGCCCTTCAATTGGGAAATGGCTGGACAAATTGTGGTATATGTTGGTGATGGAATACTATTGTGCTCAAAGGAATAATGAACTGGAGGAATTCCATGGAGACTGGAACAACCTCCAGGAAGTGATGCAGAGTGAGAGGAGCAGAACCAAGAGAACATTGTACACAGAGACTGATACACTGTGGTACAATCGAACGTAATGGACTTCTCCATTAGTGTCAATGCAATGTCCCTGAACAATCTGCAGGGATCTAAAAAATACTATCCACAGAGGATAAACTGTGGGAGTAAAAACACCAAGGAAAAGCAACTGCTTGACTACAGGGGTGGAGGGGATATGACTGAGGAGAGACTCTAAATGAACACTCTAGTGCAAATACCAACAACATGAAAATGGGTTCGAATCAAGGACACATGTCATACCCAGTGGAATTGTGCATCAGCTATGGGAGGGGTGGGGGAAGGGAGGGAGGAAAAGAAAATTATCTTTGTTTCCAATGAATAATGTGTGAAAATGACCAAATAAAATAATGTTTTAAAAATTAAAAATAAAAAAAAAGATTTAGGGGGTTAAGTGGACTATCATTTATAAAAAAAAAAAAAAACTAATCAGCAGGAACAGCTGGGGAGCTCAATGGATAGAGGGCTAGGTTTAGAGATGGGAGGTCCTGGATTCACATTTGACTTTAGACTTTCCTGACTGTATAGTCCTGGGCAAGTCTCTTAATCTCAGTTGCCCATCTCTTATCACTCTTTTACCATGGAACAAATACTTATCATCAGTTCTAAGACAAAAGGCAAGGGTTAATTAAAAAAAAATTTAAAAAGACAAACTAATCAGCAGTCTGATGTAGAAACCAATGACTGGAGGCTGTATATAGTAGTAGTAGTAGTAGTAGTAGTAGTAGTAGTAGTAGTAGTAGTAGTAGTAGCAGCAGCAGCATCAAGTAGCAGCAGCAGTAACAATAGCAGCAGCAGCAATAGTGGCATTAATAACAGCAGAAGCAGCAGTAGCAACAATAGCAGTAGCAGCAGTAGCATTCGTAATACTAGCTAAAATCAATATAGGTTTTGGAGGCAGCTGAGTAGCTCAATGGATTGAGAATCATTGCCTAGCCCTTACCTTCTTCTGCCTTGGAACCAGTATATAGTATTGATTCTAAGGTGGAAGGTAAGGGTTATAAAGTACACACACACACACACACACATACATATATAAATGTTTTACTGTGTTCTACGCACTGTGCTAATCACTTTACAATTGTTATCTCATTTGATCCTCACAACAACCCTTTGAGGATGATACTATTATCTCCATTTGACAGATGAGCTAAGGACAACAGAGGCAAAATGACTTGCCCAGAGTCATCCTGTGACTGGTCTTTCCAACTGCAGACTTAATGGTCTCTCCACTGTGACAACTGACTCCCACCCTTACCCCTGCCAATCTTTCAAGGATAGAGAGGGGATTTCACTGTTCTTTGCTCTTGTATCCAACCTCATCTGAAGTATGTTGTTCCATTTTGAGCATAAGATAAACTGGAGTGTCCAGAGAAAGATGGCCAAGACAGTTAAAGACCTTCTATTCATGCCATGTGTAGACCAGTCAAAGAAACTGGGCATTTTAACAATGAGAAGAGAAGACAGGAAGAACATGAATGCTGCCAACTAGTATTAGAAGAACTTTCATGCAGAAGAGAAATTAGACTTGCTCTGTTTTACTTTGGATGTCAGAACCAAGAACAATGGGCAAGGTTGCAGAGAGGCTAATGTTGGAACAATGATGTCAAGAAAAAAACCCTGACAATTAGAACTCACCAAAGGTAGGACAGGCTATCTTGGGAAGTGGCAGGTTCCCCATCTATAGAGAGCATCAAAAAGAGGCAGGAGGAGGACTTTTCAGCTATGTTATAATTCTTAAACTCCATGATTCTCTAACTTTTTACAGTGTAATTAGAAATCCAATCCACCATTCATATACCAGATTGTTTAGCCCCAGATTGTTTTGCCCCTCCCTTCTTTCTTTCTATTTTTTTTGCCACCTTAGAAAGGTGTGTTATCCATATTTTCATATATAGGGTGTCCCAAAAATCTTAGTTTAGTTTTAAACTTTATTAGCTTAACTATATACTAAGATTTTGGGGTCACTCTATATATGGAACCTGTTTTCCTGTCATTGACTTCCTTGGAGTTTATGCCCAGTTGTATGTAGCATGCCTGGGTCAAAGAGTATGAACAGCTTAAATGTATAAATGGAAGAACATCTTTGTTGTTAGAGTTTCTGAAATCCTTAGCCTTAACTTGTAAAGATCCCCCAATTCAACATTATTTCAGGGTTCAGAAAGGCATCTAGCAGTCAAATGGTCACCAGCCATTTTTAATAATAGTCAGCTGTGTGAAATAAGGACATCCATTTGGGAATGGTTGACTGAAAGAGAAGTTTATACAGATTGTGTGAAAGGAATGTGTCTAAATAGGAGGGAAGGCCAGAGTCAGGTGGAAATGAAGAGTTTTCTAAAGAAAATTCTGAGGATTGATCTTCTCTAGTTCCAGATAAACAGAGTCCCTATGGGCTAGGTCTCTGTCTAAAAGTTCTTTCCTTTCCATTGGTGCCATAACTGAATGAGCTTGCCAAATGCTTATTTTTTCCCCCTCTGTGTTTTTTTGTGTCGCAGACATTCTCATTGTGAATAATATATAGGCTGGTATACTAGGCTTCCTCATATACCTCATATACCCCAGGTCTAATATCCGTGTCATTGAGTGTTTTGCCTGGAAGCTAGTACAGGTAATTTAAATATATTAATGGTGCTGTTAATTAGCATCATTATCATGATGCTGTGTTAATATACAGAGAAAGAATGAAAATTAGAGAGATGAATCAAGGGATAATTCAGTGCCATAGGGTTGGGGGTGGGGAGTGGGCTACTTCAGTCAAAGGAATGAATCCAATCTGAGAGGTATTTGAGAGCTGATTTTAGCTCTGTGGAGGTGACAAACTTAGTCTCCCAAGGCCATGCCCCAGGATTACTCAACTACTGTCCAATTTTCCCTTTTGAAATGCTATGCCTCAAGTTGCCTTTGGCTAAAACACTCTATTTTCCTGTGTGATCAATTAGCAGACTTTTCTTAAGCTCTTTTACCATGTGCCAAACAAGCTAGGTACTGGGGATCCAAATTCAAAGGAGGAAACAATCCTTACTCAAAAGAATCTAATATACTATTGAGGGATTACATATATATGAATGTTCAAGACAAATATAAAGAAAATAAATACAAGATAGGTAACTATAATTTAACTGGGGAGAGGAGGGCACTAGCATATAGGGAATCAGAAAAAGTTTCATGCAGAATATAGTACTTGAAAGAAGAGAAGGATCTGTAGAGTGAGGAAGTGATAAATTCCAAACATAAGGTGGATCAGTGTAAAGGGGGAGAGAGAGAAGAGGGAATGTTTTGAGTGAGGAAGAGAAAGAACACTGATTTGGCTGGATCAAAATTTGTGTGTAGAATAACCAGTGACTCTGAAAACATAGGATGAGGTAAAACTATGAAGCTAAAGAGAGGAATTAATATTTAATCCTAGAGGCAAAAGGGAACACCTAGAGTTTATTTAGTAAGAAATGACATGCTCTGATCTAAGTTTAAGGAAATCGCTCTGGCAATAGTGTGAAAAATGGACTGGTGAGAAGAGAAATTTGAGAAAGGGAAACCAATTAGGAGGCTGTTGCAATATTCTAGACAAGAGGTGATGAGGGCCTGAACTAAGGTGGTAACTGTGTGAATAGAGAATGGGCCAGATGCAAGTGATGTATAGATTTAGAAATGTCACCTAGAATGGCCAGTGCAAAGGGACAGTTTGCCGTAATTTGGCAATTGATTGGATGTGTGCAGTAAAGGGACAGTGAGGACTCTAAGATACACTGAGGTTATAAACCTTGGAGACTAGAAGGATAATAGTGCCTTTGTTAGAAACAGAGAGGCTTGAAAAAGGGGATGGTTTGGGGTGAAACACAATGAATTCAGTTTTGGACATCCAGTTTGAATTGTCCAGTATACAATAAGTAATGTGAGTCTGATGCTCAGAGTAGAGAGTAGGGTTGAACAGATAGATTTGGTGTCATCTCCATATAAATAAACATTAAGCCCATTAGCACTGATGAATTTGCCAAGAGAGAATATAGGGAGAGGAGAAAAGAGCCTAGGACATTAGCCTCCAGGAATGCCAAAAATTAAGTGATTTGATATGTATGGATAATAAGCCAGAAATGTAAAAATTAAAATCTTAATAATAAAAATATTTTAAGGGATTTGTTAAATGATCATTAGAAATCAAGGAGTAAAGAGGATACAGAATAAAAACCATGTGCCCATGACTGGTTAGCCATTTTTAGCCATCCCCACTCACCACCATCACTGCTATTTCTATATCAGAGAGGAGGAGACTCAATGCCCACTCCCTTTATCCTCTGTCTACAGGAAGTACGTAATGACAGTAAGTCAGTGGGTTCTTGGGATATGTAGTTTTTTATTTTAGGGTAATAGATTTTCAATTTTACATACCCCCCTGAGAGCCAAGGAAGACTAGTCTCTCCAATGGGTCTTATAAACATACCAACTTCGAAATTTCAATAATTTGAGGATAAGAGGAAAGAGAACAAAACCAGTGATTGCTAGGCACATTGACAAAAAGCCAGTTAGGGGGCAGTCCCCTTCGGCATAAGAGTATACATAGAAAACAAATGCATTCAACCCCACACAGTTCAAATCTCATCTCAAAGTTCACTCTGGATCTTCTGGCACAGTGTGTGGTTTGTGGAGACATCTTCATGGTGCCTTCTCCAAAGAGTTCATTTCCTGGATTGAGAGAGGTATCATATTTCTTAACCTAAAGTTACTCTCAAAAAGAATTTAAACTTTTCAGTTTAAAATAATTATACATTTCCTCCTGAAGAGGGTGTTGAAAAACACAGGGATCACTTAGGAATGCATAGCTGAGTTATGAGGTATACGAATCAATTGGCAAGAGAAATCAAAAACACAAAAAAAAAAATCCAAATAAAAGAGAAAATAATTTGTGGATGAAATATAGACTTTCAAAGTCTTATGTATAAAAATTCTAAGTAAAAGAAAATAAGCCTATAACAGGTCCTTGAATCAGGGCCCAATTAAAGCAATTTCTTTCCCACAAGTCTGTAGGACAAATGCAGTAATATTTCACTTACCCATTTATAGAGAAGACTACAGGAAATAGCTATTCTATAAGAGAAAAAAAAAAGGACTAGATTTTTTTTGTGATAGGGAAGTGTCATTCTTTGGTCTGATTTTACCTTTACTCTCAGGAATGGGGGGAGCAGAAATGATAGCTAGACTTCGGTACTTGTCTGTGAATATTTCACAAAGAGTGTAGAACAAGGTGTCCTATGTTTTAAAATATGTTAAGCGTCACAACCTGGAGTCTCACACTAGGTTCAAGTCCTTTTGTATTGACTTAGAAGTTCATCAATCCTACCTGAATTGGTTTGGTCCTTTTTGACCTTGTGCTCAATTGGCACTATCAGTTTAGCTATGTGCTTCTTTGGCACTGTGCAATGGCCTTTTTTTTGTATTCTCTTGTCCTGGAATAAGACAGAATCATTAAGCAAAGTCCCATAATTTTTTTTTAAAAAACCCTTACCTTCTGCCTTGGAGTCAATACTATGTATTGACTATGTATTGACTATGTACTATGTATTGACTCCAAAGCAGAAGAGTGGTAAGGGCTAGGCAATGGGTCAAGTGACTTGCCCACCATAATTTTTTTAAACAATCAGTGGCATCATTTTTATAATCTAAAGCTTTTTGGATATGCATTGACATTATAGCAAATATATTTTAAACTTATATTACTGCAAAATCAAAAAAATTAAAGAAAATCTCAATACTGGTGACATGTACTTCAAATACAAAAAGGAGAGGAAAAATAAAACTGAAATAGTGTATTGCACATGCAAGCAAAAACAATAATAAAAGAGTTTTAAAATTAAAAAATATATAGCTTATAATCTTTGACACACTGTCAACTAAGGAAACATAGAATACAAAGGTTTCTCACCCAAAATACAAGATCCGTTTCCTTTTTAACTTAACTACTATGTGAGTACAAACGATTTTCAGGATAAAACAGTAATACAGTAGATAATGCACATTCAAAGAAGTCCCAAAAATTCACAATAGTCCAGTTAATTACAATAGCAAACAAACCTACTATCATACTTCATATAAGTTGCTGTATGACCAAACAACAACAACAACAACAACAACAACAACAAACCTATGAACTAATGAACATTTGTCACAATTTTTATAGAAATAGCAAATATTTCAACCTTGGCAAATAGATTTTTAAACAAAGTAAAACTTATTTGGGTCCAGAACATCACCAGGAAATCTAGATTGTTCTGGTAGAAGTAAATTAACTTGAAGAGGATTTTCAGGAGCTCTTTTTTCAGCTTCCTGATTCATATAAACACCTTGGTAGGAACATTTCTTTGTTTCTCTACCTTTAATACAGCATTCTTTAAAATGTAATTTAAAAAAACTCATCCATTCAGAAACCACTAGTTAATTAAAATGATTTCTGAAGACCCCTTAGAATCACCATTAAATTCTTAGATTATTAAATTCTCTAAAGGTTGTTAGCCAGGTTGAGTCCATCCATCATCTATATGACAATTAACAAATGAAAAATGGAATAAAAAGCTGTTTATGGGCTTTACAATATTTTGTTCATTATAGTTATAGCGGAAAGTTAACAGAATATATCTACTAGTTAAAACAGAGTAGATTAAACTGATTCAGAGTAACAGAATAGTATTGAATACATTAATGCATGAACTTAAAACAACAAAATTAAATCTTAAAGCAGAAAATCAGAAAAATACAATAAAATACAGAGACTTTCATAAAATTTTCACCTCCAGGTTCTTTAAAGTTCCTTTCTCTATTCATTCAGATTCCTTTTGTCAGAACTGTGATATTTCCCATAGCGAGGGAGAACATGGGTTTGAAGAATCTCAAACTGGATGAATCTTAGAGAATGGATAGGCCAGAATGGCAAAGAGTTGCAAGGAGATTAATTTCTCCCCTAAATCTCAGGTGAGATAAGTTAAAGGATCAGTGCACTCATGAAAAAACATCCTAAAGCTGGAAGCTGTTCGAAATAGGTAATGTAGTGTTCTTTTATAGAATATACCGTGCTTGTAATCAACTTCCTGTTTGAAAAAGTCTCTTCCTTCTCTCTTCTCCTCCCTGAGGTCCTCTGCCACAGAGAGGTTGAAGGAAAGAAAACCCCATTTTTTACTAATTGGTTTGTGATTCTGAAGACACAGAGGCAGCTACCAGCAGCCTGGGACCTGGGGTTAGGACCGGGTGAGTGATCTGGATCAAGAAGGTCAGGAGGAATTAATATCAGCAATGCCAAAGTCAGCAGTGAGGAACTAGGAACATGAACATGGGCTCAAACAGATGGGCAAGAGTCCTCAAACCTAAAACAGCCAGGCCAATAGGGAGGTCAACCAGTTAAAAAATAGTGATTGAAGAAAAAGGCAGCAGCTCCAAAAAGAATTCAGAGTTTGTGAGGGTGGGTAGGGTGGGCAAAAAGCCTTGGTAGGAGAACCATGGACAAAAAAATATTTATCTAGGCTATCTTAAAAAGTTGAGAGGTTCTTCTTTGACTAGTGGTTGTCATCAATGTAAAAGTTAAAATTAAATCTCAATAATAAAAATATTATATTTGAGGGGATTTATTAAATGATCATTAGAAATCAAAGAATAAAGAGGATACAAAATAAAAACCATGTACCCATAACTGGTTAACCATTTTTAGCCATCCCCACTTACCACCATCACTGCTGATTCTACATCAGAGAGGAGGAGCCTCAATTCCCACTCTCTTTATCCTCTGTCTACAGGAAGTACGTAATGACAGGAAGTTACTGGGCTTTTGGGATATGTAGTTCATTTTTAGGGTAACAGATTTTCAATTATACAGAAAGGAGATGGAAATGAATTAGGAAAGTATTGTTCCAAAAACCTAGCAAGGAGAGAGTATCTAGGAATAGAGAGTGGTTAATATCTTAAGATGAACAGTGTCAGAAGGGTGAAAACTGAGAAGAGACTATAAGATTTGCTTATTTCAAAGACTAGTCCTGGTTGAATTATTATTTTGGAAGCCACATTGCAGAAGATTGGTAAATGAGTGAGAGAAGTGGAAAAAAAAAGTGTAGATAGCTTTTTCTAAGAGCCAGCAAATGTTATAAAACTGAAGACAACCTATAGAGAAAACACAAAGAAACAACAAAAAAAGGAAGCACAAGACAACATATAATCTCCCTCATGATATGGAGCCAAAGGTTCTTATATTGATTTCAAAGGGTTCTCCTTAAAGTTAGTCAAAGGCAGAGTCAAACTCAGTGAATGCACTTGTAAAGTTGGCTGTATCTATGGAATAACCTCATACTCACCTGGGCCAATCTCTGAAATTATTTTCAAGATGGTGTGTGTGTGTGTGTGTGTGTGTTTGTGTGTGTGTGTGTGTGTGTGTGTGTGTGTGTGTGAAATCAATTTATTACCCCATTTGGATATGGGAGGTAATGGGTTCAAATCTGGCCTCAGATACTCAGCTGTGACACCCTAGACAAGTCACTTATCTCCAATTGCTTAGCCTTTATCATTCTTCTGCCTTCTAGTCCATAGTTGGTATTAATTCTAAGTCAGAAGGGCTAAGGTTCAAGAAAAAATTGGTTTATCCCTAGTGGAGACTACTCAAGTGTACCTAGAATGGGGAAGATTTGCAATGGCCCAGAGATAAGCACTGAGTTTGATATTGTGCATGACTTTGTATTCCTATCATATTTATGCCACTGAAAGGAACTTGAGACTATGAGGAAATTATTTAAAGTACTTTCCATCTCTTCTTTCATTCATTTCACTCACTTTTAGTAGTAATAGTAATAGTAGTAGTAGTAGTAGTAGTAGTAGTAGTAGTAGTAGTAGTAGTAGCAGCAGTAATTAATAGTAGTAGTAGTAGTAGTAGTAGTAGTAGTAGTAGTGGTGGTGGTGGTGGTGGTGGTGGTGGTGGTAGTAGTGGTAATGGTAGTGGTAATATTGGTAGTGGTGGTGGTGGTGGTAGTAGTAGTAGTAGTGGTGGTGGTGGTAGTAGTGTTAATGGTAGTGGTAATACTGGTAGAGGTGGTGGTGGTGGTGGTAGTGGTAGTAGTAGTAGTAGTAGTAGTGGTGGTGGTGGTAGTAGTGTTAATGGTAGTGGTAATACTGGTAGAGGTGGTGGTGGTGGTGGTAGTGGTAGTAGTAGTAGTAGTAGTAGTGGTGGTGGTGGTGGTGGTGGTGGTGGTAGTAGTGGTAATGGTAGTGGTAATATTGGTAGTGGTGGTGGTGGTGGTGGTAGTAGTAGTAGTAGTGGTGGTGGTGGTAGTAGTGTTAATGGTAGTGGTAATACTGGTAGAGGTGGTGGTGGTGGTGGTAGTGGTAGTAGTAGTAGTAGTAGTAGTAGTAGTAGTAGTAGTATCTGCCATTTTTACAGCATTTCATTTTTGGCAAAAGACTTTACTAGTACAGCATATTATCTCTTTTCATTCTTAAAACAGCTCTGGGGGGAAGGTGCTATCATTATCCCCATTTAACAAACGATGAAACAGAGGCAGGCAGAGGGTAAGTGATTTGCTCATGGTCACATGGTGAGAAAGGATCTCAGGTGGGATTCTAATTCAGGTCTTCCTGAGTCCTACATAAAATATTCCATCTACTGCGTCACATGGATATAATGATTAATTTGCTTAAAGGATATAGAACTGAAATTTATATGTAAATATATACATATATGCATATTTATGTACAGATGCATAAATATATATACATTTAGATTCTAATGAATTTAATGTTGAAGCCTCTATGTGTCAATGTTTATATGTGTGTGTGTATGTACACATATATATCTCTATTCATGAGGCAGCTAGATGGCACAGCAGGTATAGCCACTGGACTTGGAATCAGAAAAATCTGAGATCAAATCCAGTCTCAGATATTTTCTGACTGTATGACTCTGGGAAAGTCACATTGCTTCAGTTTACCCGGATTTCCTCAACTGTAAAATGGGGATAACAACAATATGCTCCTTGAATGGTTATTGTGATAATCAAAAGAAATATTTGCCAACCATTTAACACAGTGCCTGCTACTTAGTAGACATTTAATAAATGTTTATTCCTTTATCTTCCCTTTACGCATATATGCTTAGACTATTGTATACTCATTAATTAAATTTACTTTCTTTTTTTTTTAATCCCCAAATATTTGCAGGATAAAATAGAGTGGAGAGGGTAGGAGAGGAAACTCTAGTATAGTGACTGTCACCGTCTCTACCAGCCTGGGGTTGCTTCTCTAAATATCAGTTGGTCTTCAATATTATTGGCAGGCCAGGTCAGACCATTTTCATGGATTTGTTCTGGTTTACACTCAGGTGCTGTAGAACCTACATGGCATTCATTACCTCTGCTTCTCATTTTGAAGGGAATTCAATGCATTAAAGCATTTCTTCTTCTTTTTTTTTTCTGAACTAGTTACTGATCCTGCCTCTACAGTACCTCCATTTTTCTGAAATAGTTCTGAAATGGTTTTAAAGTGGCAGTTATGTGATGCAGTGGATAGAGAGAGCCCTGGGTTTTGAGTAAGGAAGACCTAAGTTCAAATCCAGTCTCATATATTTTCTAGCTGTGGAACCCTGAATATATCAGTTATCCTCTTTCTGCTTTAGTTTCTTCAGCTGTAAGAGGAGGATAACAGCACCCAGCTCACTTCATTGTGGTAAACTTAGCACATTACCTAGAATATAGTAAGCATTTAATAAATGATTATTCCCTCTCATTAAAACGGTTAAAAGACCATAACTCTTCTTGTCCCTATCTGTTCCTATTTCACCCATTTACATTCATTTAAGGTTAATGGTACATCAGGACTTGTCAGTTGATACATCATTGTCTGTCTGATACATCAGGAATTATCCATCTTATTCTCTGTGAACATTTGAAAACCCATTCAACAACTTTGTTGTTGTTGTTGTTGTTGTTGAATAATATCTGATACTTCGTGACCCATTTGGGATTTTCTTGGCAAAGATACTGGAGAAATTGACCATTTCCTTCTTCACCTCATTGTGCAGATGAGGAAACTAAGGCAAACAGGGTTATGTGACTTGCCCAGAATTACATAGCTAGTAAGTTTTTGAGGTCTGATTTGAACCTAGGTCTTCTTGATACCAGGTCTGGCACTCTATCTACTCTACCGCCTACCTGCAGACATACAAATAATTGTGGGTTAAACAAAGTTAAACTGATTGGAAAGGAAATGGCTTTAGTACTTTCAAAGTAGGAATCTTCAGACCTAGACCTCACAATGTATGGAGGGGGTGAATCCTTTCTTTTCAGTTTATCTACATCCAGACTCACTTGTCATTGCTCCTCAACATCAGTGTTGGCTAACCTTTTCTGAATTCAAGTGAGGGCAAATTCAAGCTGTCAATGAGCCCCTGAATTACTGGAGAAAGCCAAGGAAGAAAGTGCTTACTTCGGGCAGCTGGAAAGAGGGGCGGGCATGCAAAAAATGTCTTCAGGCCCTGGGAAGAGGGGGAACTGAAGAACTTCCTGAAAGCCAGCTCTGCCCGTGTGCCATGTCTTCTCCAGTGCTACCCTACATCATATATTATACTTGTACGTTTGGTACTGGGTATTGAGAATGCTCTATGTGTAGAGTCTTGTGCAAGATATTATGGGGAATGAACAATAAAAGGAGCTGAAATGATGTTTACCTTTGGAGAATTTACACTATCAAGTGGTCATTGGTAGTAAACACAACAGTCTCCTTTTCTAAGCTCTTCCCTTCATCCTCCTCTACACCTTTCCCATCACTCCCTACCCATATGTAATGCTCCCACCTTACTCTACCAATCTTCATTTCTTCTTTGTACTTTCTTCCATATAAATTCTCTTTTTTTCTTGCTTCTTTGGTGGATAGTCAGCTGCCTGCCTTGGAAATTTGGTTTTCCTTGGAGGAAACACCTCCTCCCTCAAATTAACCCAAACATGCAAGAATTCCAGAATTCTACCGTCTTATCTCCAGTCTCCCCTCTGCCTAATTCTCCCTTCTCTGCTGTCCTTCCCTCACATCTCCTTTGATAAAATCAGGATCCAAAACTCCCTCTCCTTGGTGAAAGCCAGGAGTTAGAGAGCGCTTGGATTCCTGAACGACCAAGACTAAGAAGCCTCTTTCTGCCTTCAGTAAATCCCTGTAAGGCCCTAAGCTACAGAGACCATTATTAATGTACTCCTTCCAGGGACTAGCAGCTCAGTTAACTTTAACAGTAACACATTGATCTTGTCATTAGCCAACTTACTGTCGGCCTTAGGGAAGTAAGCCAGTACCAAGGCCCTGGAGAAGTCTGGGCTTCACCTTCCTTGGGGACAGCTCCTGTGGCTGTAGCCTTGAAAATGCTGTCCTCCACAGAGACAAAGAACCTGTCAATGCCAACAAGGGAGATGCTGACCCAGGGACCCTGCCTCCAAACCAAAATGACTTTAGCACAACCCAATAGCTTGTATTAATTAAGGGAAAATGAAACAGTGGGTTTATCACACTTTTCATTAACTCCACTATAGCAGAGGAAAGGTATCTGGGAGGCTGGCAGGAACAACCATGGAATGCACTGCTGTCCACATTTCTGTGTTTAATTAATAAGGGGGAGCCCAGAGTTTGCCTATTACAAGCAGGTTTTCCAAGGACAACCAAAGGGAAGGGGAGGGAGGAAGGAAGGCTTAGAGAGGGGGATGGAGGGGAAAGGAGGGAAGAGGAAGAGACTGGAGTGATGAGAACAGAGAGAGAGACAAAGAGGTTAGTTGTCGGGATTTAGGAGAAATTCTCGACCTGTATTTAAACACTATGTATTTATTAAATACCTTCTATGGACTCAGCACTGTATTAGGAACTGACAAGGATAAGGTATGTTTCCTACACTTCTATAAAACAATCCAGTTCACAGGATAACAGATTTACAACTGGAAGAGACTTTAGAGTTCATCTAGAGTCCCCTTATTTTGTAAATAATTGAACTGAAGTCTAAAGAGATCTTGTGACTTGCTCAAGTTTGCACAAGTAGTAGGAGAGCAAGAAGTGAACCCCATGTTCTCTTGTTCCAGATCTCAAACTCTTTCCACTGAGCCCTTGAAGTTAGATGGAATTAACAGCCCTGGGGCAATAATAAGCAACACAAGATAGAATTGGGCTGGGCTATTCAGTGCACTTCTGTCTTCAGAGGCAGGCAGGGAACTGTCACAAGAGAAAATATGTTGATGGGCCAGTACTTAGAGATTTCCAATTCTGTATATGCGAGAGTGAGATATCCATGTCCTCATGGCCCAGGCTGGAGCCAATAGCAATGCTCCTCATAGATCTAAATTCCTCTATTCCATGTTCTTATTACAACTAAATGAATGAACACAAAGTACCTATACAAAGTACTATCTTTCCCCCTACACACACATCACATGTGCTATATATATATACATATATATATACATATACATATGTATGTATATGTATATATACACACACACATATATATGGACACATGAAAGCTGAAATTTAATAGTAAATCTTCAATATTTGAAATATTAATCTCTAATAGCACCTTTTTCTTAGGAGCTGGTCCACCCGCCATCTTCTTTTATTATCCCATAAAGCATCCTCCAAAGTTGAATAGAATGATTTTATTCTTCCCAGCCCATTTTTTTTCAACTTCTCTTGTCCTGTGGAGGCAGCTAGGTAATGACCTAGATAAAGCAATGAGTCAATAAGTTGCTATTGTTTAGTCCTTTCAGTTGTGTCTCATTCTTCATGATCTGATTGAGAGTTTTTTGGCAAAGGTACTAGAGTGTTTGTCATTTCCTTCTCTAGTTCATTTTGCAGATAAGAAAATGAGGCAAACAGGGTTAAGAGACTTGCCCAGGGTCACACAACTAAGAAGTACCTGAGGTCATATTTGAACCTGTCTCCTGTCTTGGTCTTCTATCCACTTCACCACCAGCTGCCCTGGAGTCAAGGAGAACTGAATTCATATCCAGCCATAGACAGGTCCTTACTATGTAGCCCTTAAATCACTTAACTTTTATATGACTCAGATTCCTTAACTTACATTTGGGATAATAATACAACCTACCTCCTAGGGTTGTTGTGAGGCTTAAATCAGGTAATATTTGTAAAGAGCTTAGTACAGTGCTTTTAGCACAGGTGCTTAATAAATGCATGTTTTCTCCTTCCTGTCCATCCTCATTCTCTCCTTTCTCTTCCTCATTACTCTCATTTACATTTTTTTTACTAAACCTCTCTGTATATGCCACTTGAATCTTGATCTCTCCTTTCCTCTGTTTCTCTTTCTATTCACCCCTCTCTTAGTTATATTCCCCTAGGCATGTTCTGCTATGAGTCATATATTGACAGGGCTAAAGGCAGAAGCTATGACTTGTGTATACATTTAACCTTAAAAGCATATTCTACATATTGAACTGTACTGTGGCATTACATATTTATAAGGAGAAAGGAAAAATCATCTTTGAGATTATCTTCATTCATCAGATCATAAGATTTATGGGATTTCAGATTGAAAAAGACTTTAGAGGTCCTCTGGGCCAAAACCTTTGTTTTACAAATGAGGAAACTAAGGCTTAAAGAAGGAGAAACATTTTTTTAACCTTACCTTTTTTCTTAGAATTGCATTAGGTTTCAACACAGAAGAATGATAAGCACTAGGCAATTGGATTTAAGTGGTTTGCCCAAAGTCACACAGCTAGGAAGTGTTTAAGGCATAATTTGAACCCATGACTTCTTGTCTCTAGGGCTAGCTCTCTATCCACTAAGCCACCTAACTACTCTAGAGGAGACTTACAAGAATATGAACTAGATATGTTTTTTTATTAAATATAAAGAACACTGTGTTAATGGTTAGGACTGCCTAACAATAAGATGGCTCCCACATTAGTTTGTATGCTCTCAGTCCAATAGAAGGTAAATTCCTTAAAAGAAAGAACTGGATCATTTTTTGTCTTTGTATCTCCAGCACCTAGCACATCGCCAGATTTAAAGTAGATGTTTAGTAAATGTTTAGTAGTTAATGTTGAATTGCACTGAACTGAATTGTCACTGTATGTGGTCAAGAAAAACTAAGGACCTGTTTGGGACATGGTAAAAGCAATTCCCCATGTGGTCAGAGTAGACGAGAGTGCCTAGCACACTGACTTACACATAGTAGTTTTATTTAATTCATTTTATTTTTTACATGTTGATACATGTTTTATTAATCTTTCTTGATATTTTGTCATATAATACATATTTCTATGTTCATCATGTTATAAAAGAAGACCCATCACTTATGCAAGAAAAAATAAAACTCATGAAAGAGATAAAGTGAAGAAGAGTGATTTCAATCTGCATTTAAACTCTATTAGTTTCTTCTATAGTGGTGGCTAAAACTTATTTCTTCATCAATCTCTTGGAGTCTCATAGTAGGTTCTTAAATATTCTTGGTAAAGTGATTTGAATAACCCAGAAAATCCCTCCTATTGTTATGATCTCAGGATCCTAAAGGAAAGGGATTGTATTTTTTAACTAAAGGAATGATGGTTGTTTTCAGGTCTAATTTTTCTACTTGTTGTGGTGAAAGAACTGTAGTCACAAGTCCTGGGATCAAATACTGATTCTGACACCTACTCCCTGTGTGACTTTTGGTAAATCACTTAACTGTGACTTAACTGTTCTGAGTTTAGTTTCCTAATGTAAATCATGAAGACATTGAACTAAATGATCTATCAGAAGACCGAGTTCTAGATCTATAAACCAGTGAAACTTTAAACTATTTTCATGTGTAAATTCATGTCTTTGAACCTTGTTTACTTTAGTTAGCCATTTTCAGTCATGTCTGACTCTTTGGCCCCTTTGGGGGTTTTCTTGTTATTTTTTTCCCCTCTAGATTACATGTTGATAAAATTTTCAGTAACTGTTTTCTGACATTTTGCAATCTATGTCCTCTCCCTTCCACTCCTCCCCCTCCCCAAAATGGCAGGTCATATGGTATAGATTTTACATGTGTTACCTTTTGGGGATTTTCTTGGCAAAGTTATTGGAATTCTTTGTTATTCACTTTTCTGGTTCATTTTTGTAAATGAGGAAACTGAGGTGAACAGAGTTGAGTGATTTGCCCAGAATCATCCTGTTAGTAGCTGAGGTCAGATTTTAATTTAAGAGGAATCTTCCTGACTCCAGGCCTGGAGCTCTATCTACTGTGCCACCTAACTACCGGAAGCTTGGTCAGAGAGAGGGGAAATATATTAGTACAGCAATAACAAGAACTGATCATATTATTTAAAAGGGTAGAATATCCAAGAAAGCTCCCCATTCCATCTGAAGCTTCCTAGTTAACTGAGAGTGAACCTGGCTCTATAGAATCTAGTATACCTTGGTGGATGAATCTCAACATTTGTTCTGAGTTGCTCTGAGGAAGATAATACAAGTTTACAATAAATAAGGATGGGACCCTCAAAAGAAAGGCATCTTAAGTTGATTAGGAAATGTTGATGAAGCTCGCTTAGTAAATTTACCACGTGTATATTTATGATCACTTTAACCCTAACATGTGTTTTTTTACATTTAGGTTAACTTTTTCCCTTGTAAAAAGCACTAGAAAACACTTTTATTACCTAGAGCATGGAGACATTAGGATGGAACATCCACATGATAATTAATGACAACAACAGTAGTAGAGGGAGGTAACCAAGATTCCAATGTGGCAGAAAACCCAGACCCAAGGATCCAGACTGGTTCAGGAATCTAGGAATCCAAAAATATCCAGGTGCTTCAATCTGGGGCTTAGTATTGAGAGATAGTTAAAAAGAGTAAAAGGTAAGAAGAGCCCTGGAGCGAAGAACAGAGGTTCACCTGGACTGGCACAATGTAGATATTGTGGTATCTTGGGAAACCCACTATATTCATTCAGCTCTGAGTTCCAGGTTCCCATGTAAGGAAGAGATAATGCCATGTGAGCACACATAAAAACCTCTTTATTTGGTCCTTAAACTCTGTTTCATCCTAGTGCTCACATCTATTTTTGACCCAGTCCTTTGTACCATCATCTCTGTGACTCTTTCTTAGTAATCAACTCCGACACTTCTTGATCCCAAGTCCCTGGCTTGTCCCTCCTGGGAACCTTCTAGTCACAACCTTTCCTTGCTTCCTGTCCTGAGTGGGGTCAGACCCAATCCACAGTGGATTTCACCTATGGCCCTCACTTTATGGCAGTAGCACAGTATGGTGGGTATTTCAGGAAGTAGGGAGGAAATCGACTTAAGAGAGGAAAAGTCAATAAATTTTATTAATTAAAAGATTTCAAGCCTAATTCATAGAAGATTTCTTATAATAAATAAGTGTTAAAAAATCTTTGAAGAAGGGTTTGTAACTTTCTGGACTGACAGGCAATTGAGAGATATAGGCTGTTAGAATATATTGAGAGAGGAATTTCTACCCTTCCATTCCCTTGCCCTGGTTTTTCCATTTACAAATACAGAAATAATAATACTTGTGCTACCTACTTTACCAAAATATTATGAAGATCAGGAAAGATGGTGTGTATGAATTGATTTCATACCATAAAATCCAGTATAAATATAAACTATTTATGGTTATTAGCCAGAGGGAGAGAGAAAAGAAGATAAAATAATGGAGATATGACTGAGAGTCTCACAGGTTAAGAGAAGCACATAATTCAAAAATAGCTGTGAAAGATGGGGGAGAGTTAAAGATGGGAGTAAGGATCCCAGTCACAAAAGAGGAAGTTAACAAGCAATATTTTCTAAGAGACATTGATCATAGACAAAGCTGGCTGTGCCTGTGCCAAGTAACTGGCCAAAGCTACCAGAGCAAAGGGAATTAAAGATCATCTTTGACTGGGAAGAGAATAAATATTTATATAACACCTACTATGGACCACACACTATGTTAAGTACTTTACAAATATTATCTCATTTGATCCCCAGAAAGTCAGTGCTATTATTATCTTCATTTTACAACTGAGGAAACTGTGGCAGAGAGAGGTTAAATAACAAGTTCAGTGCTGCATAGTTAGTAAGCAGAGTTCAAATTTGAACTCAGGCCTTCCTGACTTCAGGTCTAATCCATCGTGACATAGAGCTACTGGGGAAAAAAAAAAAACAATCACAAAATGCATCCCCTTCAAAAACAAAAATCAAGAACTAGTTTATTGAATGGGACACAGGGAACCAAATCAGAAGCTGATAGCTAAATGGCACTAGCCCAAGTCAGTCAATGGTATTTCCCAAAGTACCCTCTCTATAAGGAATACTGTGTAAACATTGGGTAGCTATAGCCAAAAAAACCCAGAAAAATAGGAGATCTAGTCATTTCCTTCATGAAACTTCCAGCATAGTG